>NC_046969.1:7836935-7984435 GCF_009769545.1 Cyclopterus lumpus | reverse complement strand
TCTCTTCCCATAAAACTTTCCCACACCATGATGTGAGTTAGAAACCCGTTAAAGATTTATTTTTTGGACTGTTCAAGATGCTACAGAATACCTCTAAATGACACGTGTTGAAAAATAAAAGACAATTATGTTCATTTACTGACTTTATTATTTCAAAGGATAACTTGCTCCCTTCCTGTTTCAACACACATAAACAACAAGCAACGTTTCCTATGAAAGTGGACTCGTTTCCTTAAAAGAGACTCCATGGTCGAAACCGGTATGTTTTAACAATAGACTGTATATGAGAAGGTTTTGACACAATGAAAAATTAAACAATGCTGCATTCACGAGTACAGCTATGTGTTCTCTTCCTATTTTCAACAGCTGTCGTAACTACAACAACCACAGATGCGCTCGGCTGAAAGTCGCCAGTTAACAGGGTTGCTTTATCGATTGAAACACCGGCTTGTGCTGCGTTTCAATTGAGAATCCAGTCCAAGCCGCCATTTTAAACCCATTGTCACAGCGCATCTATCTATGGTTTTTTTATTTCAGTGTCTTCACACATGCTTCTTGGCTGTTTTGATAACAACACCACATATAAGTCACAAACTATTACTCTCAGACGAGATCTCATCACACAATTTTATTGCAACAAATATTCATTTCATAAAACAAGAGATTACAAAATGTGACATTTATATAAGTTAAAAGTTAAGTATAAATATAATCATTGGATGTAAATGAGCAATATGTGATAACAGACAAATACATAGTTAAATTACATAAAGAGATATTAGATTATCAAACACCATTTTTATACCACCTATTTCACCATTTTAAAACTCATTACACAATTTGCCTCATGATGGGGAAAGTTTAAAACCACCAGCCACATTATTTCAGACTCATTTCTGGACTATAAAGCATACTGCTCAATCAAATCTCAATTTGAATTCATAATGGCAGGCAGTGGTGGCTAAGCAGAATATTGCAGTTGGTCATTACAGCTGACACATATTTGTAACCCAGTTAATTTTTTTTTGTTGTCATGTTTTCATGGATGGTCCTCAGATTTTATTTCTCAAAAGTGGGTCGTAAATTAAGAAAGATTAAAAACCACTTTATTTCACCATTAAACAACACTCAATCTGGAAAGGCCACACTGGTGGTACAGGCCAAATAACGATTTCAGTGAGCATTAAACCCAAGTTGTGTCTTTTCTGTATTCTACCAGAGAGTAAAGAAAAGGAGTCCAAGCAGCAGATGGATCATGTCCAGTCGGATGGAGTAGGCATCACAGGCAGTTGTTGGAGCAGCTGTGGTCATTGTTGCTGCTGGTATAGTTGTTGGCGCAGCTGTGGATGTTGGCGCAGCTGTGGATGTTGGAGGAGCTGTGGATGTTGGAGGAGCTGTGGTTGTTGGAGCAGCTGTGGTTGTTGGAAAAGCTGTGGTTGTTGGAGGAGCTGTGGTTGTTGGAGGAGCTGTGGATGTTGGAGCAGCTGTGGTTGTTGGAGCAGCTGTGGTTGTTGGAGCAGCTGTGGTTGTTGGAGGAGCTGTGGATGTTGGAGCAGCTGTGGTTGTTGGAGCAGCTGTGGTTGTTGGAGGAGCTGTGGTTGTTGGAGCAGCTGTGGATGTTGGAGGAGCTGTGGATGTTGGCGCAGCTGTGGATGTTGGAGGAGCTGTGGATGTTGGAGCAGCTGTGGATGTTGGAGGAGCTGTGGATGTTGGAGGAGCTGTGGATGTTGGCGCAGCTGTGGATGTTGGCGCAGCTGTGGATGTTGGAGGAGCTGTGGTTGTTGGAAGAGCTGTGGTTGTTGGAGGAGCTGTGGTTGTTGGAGCAGCTGTGGTTGTTGGAGCAGCTGTGGTTGTTGGAAAAGCTGTGGTTGTTGGAGGAGCTGTGGTTGTTGGCGCAGCTGTGGTTGTTGGAGCAGCTGTGGTTGTTGGAGGAGCTGTGGATGTTGGAGCAGCTGTGGTTGTTGGAGGAGCTGTGGATGTTGGAGCAGCTGTGGTTGTTGGAGCAGCTGTGGTTGTTGGAGGAGCTGTGGTTGTTGGAGCAGCTGTGGATGTTGGAGGAGCTGTGGTTGTTGGAGGAGCTGTGGTTGTTGGAGCAGCTGTGGTTGTTGGAGCAGCTGTGGATGTTGGTGGAGCTGTGGATGTTGGTGGAGTTGTGGATGTTGGTGGAGTTGTGGATGTTGGTGGAGTTGTGGATGTTGGTGGAGCTGTGGTTGTTGGAGCAGCTGTGGTTGTTGGAGCAGCTGTAGATGTTGGTGGAGCTGTGGATGTTGGTGGAGTTGTGGATGTTGGTGGAGTTGTGGATGTTGGTGGAGCTGTGGTTGTTGGAGCAGCTGTAGATGTTGGTGGAGCTGTGGATGTTGGTGGAGTTGTGGATGTTGGTGGAGTTGTGGATGTTGGTGGAGTTGTGGATGTTGGTGGAGCTGTGGTTGTTGGAGCAGCTGTGGTTGTTGGAGCAGCTGTAGATGTTGGTGGAGCTGTGGATGTTGGTGGAGTTGTGGATGTTGGTGGAGTTGTGGATGTTGGTGGAGTTGTGGATGTTGGTGGAGCTGTAGTTGTTTGAGCAGCTGTGGATGTTGGTGGAGCTGTGGATGTTGGTGGAGTTGTGGATGTTGGTGGAGCTGTAGTTGTTTGAGCAGCTGTGGATGTTGGTGGGAGAAAATGTTAATGAACGACGATCACATCAAATGTCTTAAAAATGGGCTTGTCTAATCTGCTCTTTTTATTTTTCTTCCGTACAAATATATTTGCACAGCCAAGTCTTGCCATGTATTGTAATGTGTACAATTTACACCGATTTTGAATGGAATTTTGCTTGTGATATTAATAGTATGATTTAAAATACTAAAACATAAATTTTGGGAAATGACAAATCTCTTAAAAGTTATTTTACATTACATTACATGTCATTTAGCTGAAGCTTTTATCCAAAGCAACTTACAATAAGTGCATTAAACCTTGAGTACAAACTCAGAACAACAAGAATCAAGAAAGTACAATTTCTTCAATAAAGTTAAACTACAAAGTGCTATCAGTGAGAGCCATTTAAGTGCTACTAAAGTACTACTATACGGTGCTAACTTCCCTATTCAAGGTATATTCTTCATATGCTCCATTTCTTCTTCAGAAAATATATTGTAAGAATAAGTAGAGTTACCTGTGCTGGAGAGGGCCCAGATGAGAGTCAGAGAAAGGATCAGCTTCATCATGATTAACAGGTAGTATACTGTAGATTAGTTGTCCTGGAGGTGATAATACACCTGTTTGGCACCGCTGCACTTAATATACTGTGAAGGTGTTTTACAAATATATGGCACATCCCTAAGGAAGCATTTTAGGGATTGGGTGTGATCCCATTTGCACAACGTTCTGCCTCTCAATTCCTCTTTGGTCCAACACACCAACACACCTTCGCACACCCTTTTGGACAAACTAAATTTGCTTAATGCAAAAGACTATGATGATGGCATTTTGAACAATGTACTCTTTGATAAACAATTATTATACATTATGTTTTAAAGAAGGCTCTTACTCACACTTGTTATATTTTATCTTTATTCATTCTGATTCTACTTACTTTCAAAACTTTTCAATCCTTGTATTTATTTGATATGTTGTCTCAAGTTCATTATGTGTAAACTACGTTGCCTAATTGCCTGATTGTTGAAAGTTGCTATACAAATACCTGCATCACATTACAACATAACCTTAATAACAGTGTTTAAAGTAGAAGTAATATGACTGCCATTTGACTGTATTTAATAATATCACCATCATTCAATTATATAAAGTATGTACTCTAAAGTAGCAGAAGCATTGAGACATAAAAAGGGCTTACAATAAACATGGTTGACTCTTTACATCTTAGTGCAACACTAATACAACTATCTAACACTTCTGATCATATCACAATGATCCAATATACTAAATATGTACTGATTGGTAACATAAGAGTCAGAAAGAGGCCATTCTGCATCACTAGTACCTTCACATTTGATACTTATTGGTGATAATGCAGTTACTTTTAGTACTTTTACTTAAGTAAATCTCTGAAGGCCTGACTTTTACATTACGTGCACAGCGATGGAAGAAGTAATCATGTTTTACTAAAGTAAAAGTAGTAGCAGTATCATGTTGGACATGACTGGATTTTAACTTCAGAAACTATTAGAAAGAAATGATCAAATCACAGTTCTCATTATGCAGGAGAATAACTTGATCATCATACATGATACATGTTTCTTGCCCATGTCTATTGTCTATCCTGACCCTAATTAGTTCCACCTGTGTCTCTTTAGCGGATTAGGCCTACATTGTTTCTGGAAGATCAGAATACATTCATTTTAAAATTGAAAATTAATGTTTCAAATAATTATATCAGATTAAAATCAAGTGCATTTCAATACACCCCCCTAATGATGGTATGAGCCATTCTGTGCCTGGTCAGGAGGTCAATGAATATTGCCAGTCCAGTTTTAATTTTTAGTGGATTGGTTATTGTTGAAATGACAACATTGACCTTGAGATAACTAAGAACAGCTGTCAGCTAGCTAAGGTGGTCCAAAGCTATGCTGTGGAATCAACGATGATGCAAACGATAACGTTAGCTAATGTTACTTTTTGATTAACAGAAATTAACTTGACAGCTAAGTTTGCAACACTTAACATTACCCTCTTTGGACCAGCTAACTGAGTAAAGCCTATATCAGGCTCACACTTGGTTGTGACTGTGCTTCATATGTTCAGCCGTGGAATGCAACATTTAACTACTCAAGTAAGTACTATGCTTTTAAGTACCGTACAATGTTGACGTTCTTGAGTACAATGCAAATATATACTTTTACTCCACTATATTGTACTTTTAACCCAACCACATTAGTCTGACAGCTTTGGTTACTCTTCAATTTGCAATTGTTTATATCCTTGAAAAAAAAACATGAAAGTTGTGATTTTGAATGTTTGTGATGAAGTGAAGGATGAAGTCCATCCATCTGGAGCTGATCCCATCTGACATTAGGCGAAGGCAGGGTACACCCTGTACAGGTCACCAGACTGTACAGGGCTGACAGATGGAGACACATAACCATAGGTGCTAACATTCACAAATTAGAGTCATCAATTAACATACGCTGCATGTCTGTGGGAGGAAACTGGAGAACTAGGCGAGAACCCACGCTGACACAGGTATAACATATAAACTCTACACAGGAGGGCTGTCCAACCCTGTAATCGAAACAGGGCTCCCCCATGCTGTGAGCTGACAGTGCCTTTTATAATTTGAGAAAATTCTAACAAAGAAAACTATTCAGAAAGCCTCTTGGATCAGCTGGGAAATGCATCACGACAAGGCTGAACACGGGGCGGTTTCACTGAACTCATATCAGAGATGGTTCTCACAGGACAGCAATGCTAGGCAAGATTTGTAGAGCACATTTCAACAACAAGGCAATTCAAAGTGCTTCACTTAAAACCATTAATAGCATCCAAACATAATGCAAAAGAAAACAAGATTCAACAACAATTAAGAACATTCAATAAACCATTTGAAACAGTCAGTAAAACATATGATGATTATGGACAATATGATGCATTGCTATGCAGTAAACTACCCAATAAAGTAGGCTAGTTAAATTCAACACAACTGTAAATATCTACAGAAGTAAATGCAATTATTATTCCAAAAACATCATATGTGTTATACAAGGAGCATGTTTCTGCACAACGAGTAGGCTTCTTTTATTGTTGATTCTTTTAGTACATTTTGCTGATAATACATTAACTTTTTATGCAGAAATTGTACTTGCATTTGTGCCAGCAAACTTGAGTGCAACTGCATTCCAGCAGGTTAAACTTATATTAACTGGTTTACCAAACTTGTTGAATCAGCTTTTGTAATTTCATGCCTCAACAACTGCCAAATAAATTGCTGCTGAAACCGCTGCAATGTCAGTCTGGGTGCAGTCTGTTTGTTGTTTGTACCCAAACCAGCAGTAATAATCATTTGTGTTTAGGGCAGCCTACCCCAGCACCACCCAGGGCCCACTGAATCTGGACCTGAAGAACTCCTGCCTCGCCTGTAGGATCATTCTTTTATTTTTGTTTCGGATCATTTGGCCACATTGATGAAACATTTCTGCACACACATGTAGATTTACAAACCAATGAAGATCTTTTGTGAGATTGTTTGTATATTTAATTTAAGATAGTAACATCACCTACAAATAGATGGTAACATCAGACAATAAAGGTGCTGTTTCTATAAGAAAACAGATTGACAGTGTGAGTTTCTGACAATAGGACCATTATTATGTTTTGATCAGGAGCTGTTATTGTGAAATTGACCGTTCTAAATGTTGCGTAAGTTGTGGATAAACAGAACGACTATTGAATATTGTACAGTCTGTATGTTGTGAAGTTAAATATGCTGTCAGGAAGTCTGTGGTCAAAGCAGGAAAACAGGAAGGGAAATTAATTCTGGTTCCTCTCTTGAGAGGCACAGAGAGGCTTTAGTGTTGTTCTGATAAACCTGACAAACCACTTTTTAATTTTTATATCAACAGTAGTTTTATATTGTTCTCTAAACATTTTCGATACAGATGTGCTGATTTTTTCAAACAGTTAAACAAAGTGTTTGCACACCATTAAATATTTCACATGCAAAGAACCAACAAAAGAAAATCATTCATAGTCATTGTATGTGGTTAATCACTTAATTTACAAGGTATGGGCAGTGTTCAGTATTTTGAATTGCAGTTGCTCAGATAATCTATTAATAACAGCTTCGCTCTGTTATAAATTAAGTTAAGGGTGTAGGTTTGGTCTCAACATTGGTAGGGACACTGCCAGCCCCCCCCCCAAAAAAACCTAGTTGATATTATATTGAACAGGCCAACTTTATTAAAATATATTAACATTTGTGTAACTTGGAACTGATTTAAACATAATTACAGTCATAACACCTTAGTTTAAATACAAAACAGTATTCTCCACCAAATTAATAATAAATAAATAAATAAAAATTGTTCTGCTAAAATGCCAATATAGTGTAACAGTATATTCACTAAACAACTTTTGTTGTGTAGTGAAAAAAGACAAAAGAAATCATCATTTTAATTAGACAGTGCCTTGCCTCCTGCTGTGTTTTAGCCATTGCATGTCGTAGTTGGGTGTGAACTGGCGTTTTCTCCAATGCATTTGTTGTTACAGCATGATGGTGTGCTTTACTCCTTGATGGCGATTAAAGCTTTCAATGGCATTTTTTCAATTACTAAAACCATTTAACATGCACGTTTAACATAATAATATGTAGGCAGGTGAAACTTGATAAGACTCCAGTCACAACACTATCTTCAGGGATCTTTATTTCTCGACTACTCTTAAGGAAATAGAGAAGTATTCAATTAATTTGGAATGTTCAATTTGTATTAGATTCAACAAAGATTGTGCAGTACATTGACAGTTACAAACACAGCATCTCACTTAAACACCATTAATAAAGGGAAATTATGCAGTATATCACAATATACTCACTCCGTTTTATCTTGGTGCTAGCTCAAATGCACATGTGGCGGCTACAGACACTCATCTCATACAGCACTACATAATGAAAATAAACATTATTTTCAGTACAATGGACAGTATATGTGCACTCCTCGCAGTAGTGAAGGGAATTCCGTCTCTTTTTAGAGAACCGTCTCTTTTGGCTCGGCTCACTAAAAAGAGCCGGCTGGCTCCCAAATGGCTCTTCAGATTTTTTTGGTGCTTAAATTCATTTATTACCAACAATAATGTAAAATTATGCGCAATATGAATTACTAAAGTTAAAAAAACATGCACTATTTTAAATGTTTATTATATAAATACACTTTTATTTATACACTCTACAGAGTGATAAAAAAAAAAAAATGTGAAAGTGCAAACACAAATGTAATTGCACTGGTGGATGAACAGTTCTCATGTGCCTGTGCAGGTTGTTTGTGGAGCCAGCTCGATATGAGATGTTAGTCTTGCAGACTCTACATTCTGCCTTATTGGTCAATGTAATTGAAATGTGTCCAGATTTTGCTGCGTTTCCTGTTGACACTGATTTTCTCAACTTTTTTTCTTTTACCTTTCCAGTCCGTTGCTCTCTTTCTCTCTCGTGACTCGTCTCCCTCCCTCCTGTTCGTGTGCTTGCTGTGTGCTGTGCTGTGTGTAACTCCCGCAGGCACAGAGACCACACCACACATATTGACCAATCAAATGCCGCGAGGAGAGAGAGAGAGAGAGAGAGAGAGAGAGAGACAAAAACAACAAAAACAAAGCGGCTCCCAATAGGGGGTGGGTTAATTAAATATTGGACACATTTTACTCAATAAGCAGAGTTAAAGGAACTTGGCAGAACCTCATGATCTTCTTTTTGTTTGAGTTTGTTTCCTGTTTTATTCTGTCTGATTAGTTTCTTCTGTATTTATAGTCCTGTCTTTTGTCCTTGCCTGCCATGTCTCCTCTATGTATCCCTCGTGCTGTTTGATGATTCACCTGATTCGGTTTCACATGTCATTTTGCGTGTTTCTGTTTTTATTTTTCTGTTTTTTTAATTTTTGTTTTGGACTATTCCTGTTGCTCCCCGAGTCTGTCTGTATTTGGGCCCATCCCTTGTTGTCTGTTCTTCAGAACTTGACAGGAAATACCATGACCTGGACAACTGACAACTTTCACAGACACACTTTATCAAATATAATATATATATATATATATATATATATATATATATATATATATATATATATATGTGTGTGTGTGTGTGTGTGTGTGTGTGTGATTCAGCCTGTGAAGCGTTTAAAGTCACAGAAAGTCACGTTTATACAACATCAGAAAATGACTATGAATCATCATTTTTTTTCCGACGTAGGTCTACATGCCAGGACTGCGTGCACATTTCAATTGGATGCAAATCAAATCAAGATAGCTGTGGAAGAAACAACGCTTCACGTTGTAGGTTGCTATGGTAACGCAAACATATGGCACACAAGGGAAGGAGGAATCTCACAGCCATGACAGCAAATAACAGCTCTGTATTTCAGTCTATGTGTACCATGTGGACAAGCTGTTTGACATCTCACGGTCATTCTTGGTCGCTTGACTTGTTCTCGCTCGTTTGTTTGTCACGGTGAAGTCGTGACCCTTCACTCATTGCGACTACATTTCCTCTGCGGAGGCGAAACATGTTACACAAGCTTTCAGAAACTTCTGCAGTTAAATTGGACTAAGCAAAACACTTTTAGTGATGACAAACACACTCTGGACACTAGCCTTGAGACTACAAACAACCCATAACAAAACCCTCTTTAGGAGCTTTTTATTCTGAAAGAATATCTGATGTTGTAAACACGTAATTGCGTCGCGCTCGAATATAAGATGAACCCAACCTTTTCAAATGTAATTTACTGAAAAAAGATATCATGTAATGTGGAGGCCAATAGGGTAACTACTAGTAAAGACTTCATCCATTGCTGAGCTCCACAAAAATGATAACAATTGTTCACCGGCTCATTTCATCACCTGGAATAAGATGCTTGGATGTTTTACGGTCCCGTACTTTTCAACATGTCTCAAAAGTGCAGAACTCCCCTTCTGTCAGCACTAATTAGACTAATGACCATCAATCACACAACATGAGACCCGATTTTGAGTTTCCTGTATCTATAAAGACAAAAAAGGATTATGACGAGTGGAGCATGTTTATCTGATCAATGCAAATGTTTTTTTTTTTAAAAAGCATAATAGTTTCTTGTTGAAGTTCCCTGCTTTGAAAGTCAAAGTAGTATACAGTTCCTTTTTTTTTCATGTATCTACGGTAAGGTAGCTTCCTCTTTCTAAACACAGTCTTGCATATAGGTGAAGCTCTGTTAACCCATCACTGTGCGCATATTCTCATCATAATGAAGCTGGGTCTCCCTCTCACACTCATGTGGGTGCTCTCCAACGCAGATAACTCGACTCACTCCTAAAACTGGTCACAGAAATGCCTCTAATCCAGATAACGTGTTGTAGTCAAGGTCAGTTAGAGTCTGAAGAATAAGCAGTTTGATAGCTGATTTCAATGTGGCAGCCATTTAAATTGATGAGTTGCCTTTTTTTTACCAGCAAAATAAGTTGAGGTAGTATTTTATTGCAATGAAATCGTATAAATATGTGTGTTTGTGGTCAAATAATTTGCTCATTGTTCAGTCCACCATCACCATATAAGTGATACATTTTTTTCTCTGTGTAGATGGAGCTCTTGAATGTCAGGTTAGTCGAGGCTCCAACATGTGTGCATCCGATGAATATTGTGCAACTGCTGCCATACAGAGTAAGTGTAAAAAGCTTTTAAAAAAGCCTATTTCTCGGGTCATTTAGATTTCGGCTTTACGGCGTTTGCCCTGTGTATCTTTTTTCAGTGACATTTACAAAACGCACTTCGATTTCACAGGCAACACCGGAACACATCAGTCCAAGTTATGTTTGTCGTCCTCTGCCTGCGAACCAAACAATCAGACATTCTCCTACAACTTCGGCTCTATCTTCACTGCACTGGTTCACTGCTGCAAAACAAATAACTGCAACAGTGAAGCTGTGGCTTGTAAGTAAAGTAAGAATCTGTGTTAAAAGTCAAGGACGGTAGGTGACGATTATGAATCCGACTGCAGTCAAATATCGAACCACTACAAAGGGGACAAGGGAAATGTGTTGTTGTCACTTAATGTTTTGTGTGTCTACTGTTCTGTTTCAGACCGAGATGCTCAAACAAATAACAGCCTCCAGTGTTTCACCTGCGTTAATGATGTCTGTAACCGGACGGTTCAGTGTGTGGGAGAGCAGTCCCGCTGCTTTAAAGGAAAAGGTGAGCCTTTCACAGGTGTTACATCTGCCTTCAATTGCTCCTTGATGAATTTCTTCTTTAGTAAAACAGTGATTTTGTCATCCACAGTGGAAGCTCATAGCGACACCTCGCAGGTTCTTGGCTGTGCTTCTGCAAACCTGTGTACTCTTCTTCAGCTGAATAAGAAATCTGCTTTGGTTGATCATATTAGCTTTACCAGTGCACCAGAATGTTGCGGAACCAGCTTCTGTAATTCAGCTGGGACTGTCAATCTGAGTGTGGTTCCCGTGCTTCTTGTTCTTCTTTTCCTTATCGTCTATTAGAACCAAGAGTGGAATAGAACTGAAAGGTACATTGAAAAACTTACAAACAACAACTAACCACATCATTGTTCTAAATTAATGTTTTCATATGAGTTCAAATCTTTCATCTTTTGAGAGCTGCCTCATTAAAAACTACCAACACCCAGTAGTCCTCTTGTTAGGTCTTTACAGGTCTTGTCGTTGTCCTGCAATTTCATTTAAAACAAATGTAGTTGCAAAAAAGCTCTATATAAAATTGAATAAACCATCTTTCTTCTGTCACATTCTGTGCATGTTACTGGACTCTGGTGTTTTATGATGCTTGCGGATGACTTGCTTATTTTACGTTTACTTTATTTAATCAGGTAAAAGCCTTCTGGAGATTAAAACCTCTTTTATCGACGGGAAGAACAATGTTACAAGAATGAATGAAAACAACATAGTGATGTGTTAAGTAACACTGGGTTGTGTGTGAGAGTGTCAGGTTCTACACACTCACCGTCTTGTGTCTTTCGTCTTTCTCACGAGTTATTCCTTAAAGAAGTTTGCTACACATTTCAGTTTACAAATAATCTCTAAGATATCTTTTTTTTGTATCCAGGATGAACCTGACCACACAGTTGATACACCTTGCTGCCATATATCCAGTTAAAAATATTTCCCACATTTCACTTCAGAAACCTTAAGAAAGAAAGAAAAATGTGTTTGATATTTTGTCAGATGAAATCAGATCCAAGTTTATTCGGTTTGCACTAAAAGACCATTTTGGGAAGACGTAACCCTCCTGTTATGTTGCTGGTCAAATTGACCCGTGTCAAAGTTTGAAAATCCAGGAAAAATATTTGTAAAATATCATGTATTTGCAACCCCTCCATGCTGGTTTATATTACAGAGATGATGTTCGGGTCAATTTGATCCAGCAGTGGAAGTGGAGGCTAAAAGAGGTCAGAAGTGTCAAGTTTAGAACATTTCTTTCTTTGTAAATGTGAGACAGTCTTCCTTACTCACATCCACCATGTTTCACCACATTTCTCTCTCTCTCACACACACACACACACACACACACACACACACACACACACACACACACACACACACACACACACCTGTTCACAGCCCCATATATAAAGTTGTACACATTTCAAACTTTTCAAAAACTATTTTGACGGGAACCTTTATTTTTCCCCGTCGGAAAACTGGGCCCACACTTAGCAGAGTAGGGGCGTGACATCCCAAAGGGTTGCTGAGCAGTCCTCCCAACAGTACACACTGCAGATACATACGACTGCACCAAGAGAACGGCTGCGCGCTGGTCTTTGGTCATCTTTTATAATATAATTGATGTATCTTAACACTATAAATAAACATAACTAAAGTTTACTTTCAATACAAATCCTTATGACTCATTTGGCTTGATGTTGAGTGAGGGGGTCAATATGACCCTGAACAGCACAGGTATCTCATCTCTATTTATCTCTGTCACACTAAATTAATTTATATCTAGGTTTTTTCCAATGTACCTAAAGAATTGTTTAAACATGTATTTTTCAGATATCCTAATTGAACACTGATCTATGCGGGGTGAATACAGGAGGGTTGACAAACATTTCACAACCAACGTAAACTTTGTTGTCACATAAAATGAATTGACTACAGTTGTCACTAAATGTACACAACGCACCAATAAAGCTAAGCTAATTTATTTAGGGATATTAAGCACACGGTAACGATGACATGGTTAGCCAATCATTTTGCTGCTGTCTCATTTAAAAATGACTGTCTCTCTACCTTCAGTTCATTCATGCTGCAGTTACGCACCCCTCCACCTCTCCATCTCCGCCCAGTCTTCACGGATCCATCAGCTTCATCATCATTCTATCAGCTCATCAGCACCATCTGGACTCCATGGGGGGGTCTATCTCGTTGCTGATCGGGGAAGTCGGCCCTCCCCGCAGAGTCCAAGCGCCAAAGACTCTGAGACTTCATAATTTCATATCATCTGTTAACAATAAACATGCATCCTTTCTTTATCTAACTGGTCTCTCCCTGATTGAACTAACGTAGGCTGCGATGCTCTTCAGTCTTTGCAGTTTGATCAGGTCGTGTCTGAAACCAGAATGATTGTTTGGCTTTCACTTCTCGACATAACTCTCGTGCGAGCCCTTAATACCAACAGAGTTCCTGGTAGCTCTTTTGAATGTGGCTGTTTTCAAGTTCCTCGTAGTTTTGCATAAATTCACACTGTGGATGTTGAAATCCTTGTTGACTGCAAAATTACAAGATTGGTTAAATCAACCACCTGTCCTTGATTAATCCCATTGGGTTTGCTGTTGCAGTAAAAGGGTGCAGAATACTGTTTTGTATTTAAACTAAGGATTTATGACTGTAATTATGTTTAAATCAGTTCCAAGTTACACAAATGTTAATATATTTTAATAAAGTTGGCCTGTTCAATATAATATCAACTAGGTTTTTTTATATGGGGGGAGGCTGGCAGTGTCCCTACCAATGTTGAGACCAAACCTACACACTTAACTTAACTAATAATAGATTATCTGAGCAACTGCAATTCAAAATACTGAACACTGCTCATACCTTGTAAATTAAGTGATTAACCACATACAATGACTATGAAGGATTTTCTTTTGTTGGTCCTTTGCATGTGAAAGATTTAATGGTGTGCAAACACTTTGTTTAACTGTTTGAAAAAATCAGCACATCTGTATCGAAAATGTTTAGAGAACAATATAAAACTACTGTTGATATAAAAATTAAAAAGTGGTTTGTCAGGTTTATCAGAACAACACTAAAGCCTCTCTGTGCCTCTCAAGAGAGGAACCAGAATTAATTTCCCTTCCTGTTTTCCTGCTTTGACCACAGACTTCCTGACAGCATATTTAACTTCACAACATACAGACTGTACAATATTCAATAGTCGTTCTGTTTATCCACAACTTACGCAACATTTAGAACGGTCAATTTCACAATAACAGCTCCTGATCAAAACATAATAATGGTCCTATTGTCAGAAACTCACACTGTCAATCTGTTTTCTTATAGAAACAGCACCTTTATTGTCTGATGTTACCATCTATTCTTAGGTGATGTTACTATCTTAAATTAAATATACAAACAATCTCACAAAAGATCTTCATTGGTTTGTAAATCTACATGTGTGTGCAGAAATGTTTCATCAATGTGGCCAAATGATCCGAAACAAAAATAAAAGAATGATCCTACAGGCGAGGCAGGAGTTCTTCAGGTCCAGATTCAGTGGGCCCTGGGTGGTGCTGGGGTAGGCTGCCCTAAACACAAATGATTATTACTGCTGGTTTGGGTACAAACAACAAACAGACTGCACCCAGACTGACATTGCAGCGGTTTCAGCAGCAATTTATTTGGCAGTTGTTGAGGCATGAAATTACAAAAGCTGATTCAACAAGTTTGGTAAACCAGTTAATATAAGTTTAACCTGCTGGAATGCAGTTGCACTCAAGTTTGCTGGCACAAATGCAAGTACAATTTCTGCATAAAAAGTTAATGTATTATCAGCAAAATGTACTAAAAGAATCAACAATAAAAGAAGCCTACTCGTTGTGCAGAAACATGCTCCTTGTATAACACATATGATGTTTTTGGAATAATAATTGCATTTACTTCTGTAGATATTTACAGTTGTGTTGAATTTAACTAGCCTACTTTATTGGGTAGTTTACTGCATAGCAATGCATCATATTGTCCATAATCATCATATGTTTTACTGACTGTTTCAAATGGTTTATTGAATGTTCTTAATTGTTGTTGAATCTTGTTTTCTTTTGCATTATGTTTGGATGCTATTAATGGTTTTAAGTGAAGCACTTTGAATTGCCTTGTTGTTGAAATGTGCTCTACAAATAAACGTGTCTTGCCTAGCATTGCTGTCCTGTGAGAACCATCTCTGATATGAGTTCAGTGAAACCGCCCCGTGTTCAGCCTTGTCGTGATGCATTTCCCAGCTGATCTAAGAGGCTTTCTGAATAGTTTTCTTTGTTAGAATTTTCTCAAATTATAAAAGGCACTGTCAGCTCACAGCATGGGGGAGCCCTGTTTCGATTACAGGGTTGGACAGCCCTCCTGTGTAGAGTTTATATGTTATACCTGTGTCAGCGTGGGTTCTCGCCTAGTTCTCCAGTTTCCTCCCACAGACATGCAGCGTATGTTAATTGATGACTCTAATTTGTGAATGTTAGCACCTATGGTTATGTGTCTCCATCTGTCAGCCCTGTACAGTCTGGTGACCTGTACAGGGTGTACCCTGCCTTCGCCTAATGTCAGATGGGATCAGCTCCAGATGGATGGACTTCATCCTTCACTTCATCACAAACATTCAAAATCACAACTTTCATGTTTTTTTTTTCAAGGATATAAACAATTGCAAATTGAAGAGTAACCAAAGCTGTCAGACTAATGTGGTTGGGTTAAAAGTACAATATAGTGGAGTAAAAGTATATATTTGCATTGTACTCAAGAACGTCAACATTGTACGGTACTTAAAAGCATAGTACTTACTTGAGTAGTTAAATGTTGCATTCCACGGCTGAACATATGAAGCACAGTCACAACCAAGTGTGAGCCTGATATAGGCTTTACTCAGTTAGCTGGTCCAAAGAGGGTAATGTTAAGTGTTGCAAACTTAGCTGTCAAGTTAATTTCTGTTAATCAAAAAGTAACATTAGCTAACGTTATCGTTTGCATCATCGTTGATTCCACAGCATAGCTTTGGACCACCTTAGCTAGCTGACAGCTGTTCTTAGTTATCTCAAGGTCAATGTTGTCATTTCAACAATAACCAATCCACTAAAAATTAAAACTGGACTGGCAATATTCATTGACCTCCTGACCAGGCACAGAATGGCTCATACCATCATTAGGGGGGTGTATTGAAATGCACTTGATTTTAATCTGATATAATTATTTGAAACATTAATTTTCAATTTTAAAATGAATGTATTCTGATCTTCCAGAAACAATGTAGGCCTAATCCGCTAAAGAGACACAGGTGGAACTAATTAGGGTCAGGATAGACAATAGACATGGGCAAGAAACATGTATCATGTATGATGATCAAGTTATTCTCCTGCATAATGAGAACTGAGATTTGATCATTTCTTTCTAATAGTTTCTGAAGTTAAAATCCAGTCATGTCCAACATGATACTGCTACTACTTTTACTTTAGTAAAACATGATTACTTCTTCCATCGCTGTGCACGTAATGTAAAAGTCAGGCCTTCAGAGATTTACTTAAGTAAAAGTACTAAAAGTAACTGCATTATCACCAATAAGTATCAAATGTGAAGGTACTAGTGATGCAGAATGGCCTCTTTCAGACTCTTATGTTACCAATCAGTACATATTTAGTATATTGGATCATTGTGATATGATCAGAAGTGTTAGATAGTTGTATTAGTGTTGCACTAAGATGTAAAGGGATGGAAGTTTCCATTTGAGGTTGTTGTTTCTTCATGTTATCATGTTTCCGTGACATAAATCTAAAAAGGTTTTGTTTGCTTTCCCACAACGTTGACAAGTCAGTGTAGATGGATAAGTGATGACAACACTGTTGTGTTGTGACATTTTAATTGTTGTGACGCTTGAATGTTCACTGTTGCTCATATTGATTTTGTCAGTTAAGATAACTCGGATAACAGTCAACCATGTTTATTGTATGCCTTATTATCCTTTTAAGACTGTTTTCTAGGTTTCTGCTTGAAATAACATACCCAAACTAAAAAGGGTGTATCTCTGTAACCACAAAGGCTATTTGAATAATGTTGATGTTATAATAAAGGAAAACCATGTGTGCTTTTGTTCAGATGTGTAAATATTATTATATTTGTTACTGGTTAAGAGTAAATAAAGATGAAAGACATCAACAGTTGAATTTCCAGGTTCGCCTAGAAAAAAAAAGCCCTTTCAGGATGTCTCTTGGAAGGATGCACAGAACCTCAAAAAACAGAGATCATAGCGCACTATGTGAACTGTCTCTCTGCAAAGTTTGACTTTGAAAAAGTAAAGCAGAACAAAGTTAGAGAGGTTTTAGTACAGATTAATTAGGCAAAATGGGCATTTGAATTTTCTCATGTACCAAACCATATATTTCACTTTTATATTACTTATGGTGTTCAATGCATCCAAATATAGCAGTCTTTGTTGATTAGAAGAAGAAAAAAATAAAGTGCAATACAAGATAAGAGAAAACATTTTCAAAATTGAACTTGCAATGTAAAACAATTTACAATGATGGAAAGCAAGAAGTCCATGCTAGCAAGCTGTGAAATATTCAAGTGTGAATAAGAGCCTTCTTTTAAAACATAATGTATAAGAATTGTTTATCAAAGGGTACATTGTTCAAAATGCCATCATCATAGTCTTTTGCATCAAGCAAATTTTGTTCCTGTAGTCATTTGTCCAAAAGGGTGTGCGAAGGTGTGTTGGTGTGTTGGACCAAAGAGGAATTGAGAGGCAGAATGTTGTGCAAATGGGATCACACCCAATCCCTAAAATGCTTCCTTAGGGATGTGCCATATATTTGTAGAACACCTTCACAGTATATTAAGTGCAGCGGTGCCAAACAGGTGTATTATCACCTCCAGGACAACTAATCTACAGTATACTACCTGTTAATCATGATGAAGCTGATCCTTTCTCTGACTCTCATCTGGGCCCTCTCCAGCACAGGTAACTCTACTTATTCTTACAATATATTTTCTGAAGAAGAAATGGAGCATATGAAGAACTTTTAAGAATTCATGTTTTAGTATTTTAAATCGTACTTTTAATATCACAAGCAAAATTCCATTCAAAATCAGTGTAAATTGTACACAATATATGGCAAGACTTAGCTGTGCAAATATATTTGTACGGGAGAAAAATGAAGAGAAGAGCAGATTAGACAAGCCCATTTTTAAGACATTTGATTCGTATGTGATCGTCATTCATTGACATTTTTCTGCGCAAACAACTACACCAACAGCAAAGACCACAGCTGCTACAACAAAGACCACAGCTGCTACAACAAATACCACAGCTGCTACAACAAAGACCACAGCTGCTACAACAAATACCACAGCTGCTACAACAAATACCACAGCTGCTCCAACAACTGCCAGTGATGCCTACTCCATCCGACTGGACATGGTCCATCTGCTGCTTGGACTCCTTTTCTTTACTCTCTGGTAGAATACAGAAAAGACACATCTTGGGTTTAATGCTCACTGAAATCGTTAGTTGGCCTGTACCACCAGTGTGGCCTTTCCAGATTGAGTGTTGTTTAACGGTGAAATAAAGTGGTTTTTAATCTTTCTTAATTTACGACCCACTTTGGAGAAATAAAATCTGAGGACCATCCATGAAAACATGACAACAAAAAAAAATTAACTGGGTTACAAATATGTGTCAGCTGTAATGACCAACTGCAATATTCTGCTTAGCCACCACTGCCTGCCATTATGAATTCAAATTGAGATTTGATTGAGCAGTATGCTTTATAATCCAGAAATGAGTCTGAAATAATGTGGCTGGTGGTTTTAAACTTTCCCCATCATGAGGCATATTGTGTATTGAGTTTTAAAATGGTGAAATAGGTGGTATAAAAATGGTGTTTGATAATCTAATATCTCTTTATGTAATTTAACTATGTATTTGTCTGTTATCACATATTGTTCATTTACATCCAACGATTATATTTATACTTAACTTACAACTTATGTCACATTTTGTAATCTCTTTGTGGAGCGGGGGTGTGGTTCAGGGAATGGTGCCGTGATGTGTAAATCAATTGGGTGTGTTTGTGAGAACGGAAAAGGAGAGCGGGTAGCAGATGCGTGGAGCGTTCACAAGCGGAAACGGGACTGAAACGAATAAAACCTGTTACTGCTCTAAAGATCGTGTGTGTGTTGCTCTCTTTTGTGCCTGCCCGAGACTCAAACGTGTCACACTCTTGTTTTATGAAGTGAATATTTGTTGCAATAAAATTGTGTGATAAGATCTCGTCTGAGAGTAATAGTTTGTGACTTATATGTGGTGTTGTTATCGAAAAAGCCAAGAATCATGTGTGAAGACACTGAAATAAAAAAACCATAGATAGATGCGCTGTGACAATGGGTTTAAAATGGCGGCTTGGACTGGATTCTCAATTGAAACGCAGCACAAGCCGGTGTTTCAATCGATAAAGCAACCCTGTTAACTGGCGACTTTCAGCCGAGCGCATCTGTGGTTGTTGTAGTTACGACAGCTGTTGAAAATAGGAAGAGAACACATAGCTGTACTCGTGAATGCAGCATTGTTTAATTTTTCATTGTGTCAAAACCTTCTCATATACAGTCTATTGTTAAAACATACCGGTTTCGACCATGGAGTCTCTTTTAAGGAAACGAGTCCACTTTCATAGGAAACGTTGCTTGTTGTTTATGTGTGTTGAAACAGGAAGGGAGCAAGTTATCCTTTGAAATAATAAAGTCAGTAAATGAACATAATTGTCTTTTATTTTTCAACACGTGTCATTTAGAGGTATTCTGTAGCATCTTGAACAGTCCAAAAAATAAATCTTTAACGGGTTTCTAACTCACATCATGGTGTGGGAAAGTTTTATGGGAAGAGAGGGAACTGGCCCTTTTGTGGAATTCACGAGGACAGCTACGCGGTCGCTTAATCTGGCTGGAAATTGTCAGTTAACGGGGTCGCTTGATAAACTAAAACATCCCTCTGTTTCAAGGCAGGAATATTTTAATCAGCACTTAAATGAAGAAAAAATAAGATTTGAGATCAAACTGCAGGTTTTGGGCACCTGTGATCAATATACAGCACCTGGTGCCGTATCACGAAAGTCTGCTACGTCCCTGCCAGAGCTCCACTTTGGCAATGTTTACCTATATCATGTGGAGAATCCCTCTCCTTACACTGCCACCAGGATGAAAGTGTACAAAAAGCTTATTAGCCTTTTAACTAAAACTGGCTATCTAAAGTTCATCCTTGGGTCGTCAATTTTAAGATTCATTTTAGGCACCGTTATAGGGCAGAAATAATTTTGTTAGGTTAACATAATATCACATGACACAAATCTAAAATAAACGTTATATTCACAGTCATGTAAATCATTCTTACAGTTTATAATCCCCCCTGCTATGGAGGAGGGATTGGTACCATTTGGCCCCTGCACCAGTGGGGCAGGTTTAGGAGACGTGATCCTACCTCCGACCCCAGATGAATGCACAGCATTCGAAAATATGCTACATCTATCAGAAGATTCTGAAAAGCCACCTGTCAAAAGCGCCATTTTGTCTGTTGTCCCTGGTTATGTGAAGCGGTACATACCTCGTGCAGTGCAACTGAACATCTCTGCATCACTAAGCAAGATGTACAAGCCCGAGTACAGGTCACTGTCACACCCAGAACTGCAGGTCTTTGCAGGGTTAAACAGCATCTGGTGGACAGGTTTAGAATTCAATGACTGCAAGGTGTCAAAGAAATGTAAGGGCTTGGGAGAGTGGGAACGGCAGAATGGTGTGACAGAGAGGCACATGTATGACAATATTATTATACGCGGCATTGTTGAATTATTTGTTTTTTAGAGGACCATTATTGTGTTGATAATATGACGACGATTGCTTTGCGGTCGTATGTCGGGGCGGCAGTTCAGCAACAGCGGGTGTGGCAAATTTCTCACGGCCCTGAAGCAATTGTACATTTTGAATAAATGTAAAGGGTTAACTTTGACTAACTTGAAATTTTAGCTGGAAACACATTTTCTAAAAATAAACCCACCTTAGCCTTAATATCATTGACTTTCATTATAATTAATTGTAGTTGTAATATAATGTAGTTGTAAACAGATATAATAAAATGTTAAGTGACTATTAATGTGTAAGAGATAATTAGCAATTCTAACTTCTCCTATAAAGACGCATTGTACATTATTACAACTGTGTTACATGTCATGCATTTTCTGTGTATATACCAGCATCCAGTTCTGGATGCTTCACAGAAGAAGATTAAGTTGTTGAAAACTACACACAAACTGAAAAGACCTTCAACTACATTATTGTCTGCTATAAGCCCTTATATTTGTGGTAAATAGAATGATAGTGATGAGCAGTAAAATCAAAAATCAAAACAACAGCAGAACCTGGTTGGAGATTGTGTGTCGTCTTCATGGCACCACGAAGAAAGTTATGTTTTTCATAAGTTTAATGTTTGTGTTCTGAAAATGTCCAGTTAATAAAACCGGATTACAAAACCTTAGTAATCAGGTATACCTTTCTCTCATCACAGTAAAAGTTTATTCCACAAATCAGACAAGATCATCAGCAAAACACATAATCCACATGACAAACAAATAGGAAAACAGGAGCTCTTTGGATCAAAGCTGCAGCTTCAAATGTCATCCACCTGATGTAAAACTTAATATTGAAATTTTAAAAAATAGTGGTGTTTCATCAGTGCTTTCAAAGAGCAAGTATAACTTGCTTTTGCTATGTGACTTGGTAATGGTTTAGTCAAACAAAACACTGATTGTACAAGCAAAATAAATGTGTTCACCTCTTTAAATCTAACCCTTAACCTTAACCGGAGGTTAAAGCTCTACTTTCTTCTTTAGGATTATCTGCCGCACCATTTCAGCTATTTTGGGTCTGATTTCTTTGACGGGAACCTTTGGGCCCCATGCATCCAACACTTTCCCATTTACATCAATGAGATACTTCCAGAAATTCCAGTCAGGCTCATTTCCAGAAGACTCTGCAGAGAATGAGGGAAGGAAAATGAGTTAATATATATCAGTTATTGCCTTCTTCCTTTATACCTTCATCCCATTGCTGCCCTCTTTTATGTATTCTGCCCAACATGTTTACCTTTAATCTTAATTTCTTCCTTTTCACCTCCTCTTTTCTCACAATTTCAGTATCATTCATACTTACTGCACTGCCCATATTTAGTTATTTATGTCATTTCTGAATATTTAACATTTGCCCTTTAATTTAATCCTCCAGATCCCACTGTGTTAAATAGAAACCTTGTCTCTGGCTCATTTGTTTATTAAACAAAGCATCTTCAAATGATGCAAGAACAAACTCACAACAACACCATCACATCTCACTCACCAACAAGGTACTTGTAGACATTGTTGGCTCCGGTTCCGACGACGGCGATTTTACTGAACAGGGGGAAGGAGACTCCGTACACTCTGCGAACAAAGCTGTCGATCTCCTTGTCGCTGCCGGGCTCCTGCTGCCCGAACTGGTTGCAGGGGAAGGCCAGCACATTGAAGTGATACGGCCCAAAGTCCCGCTGGAGCTGCTGCAGGTCTCCGTAGTGCTCTTCAGTGAAGCCACATTCACTGGCTACATTCACCACCAGGGACGCCTAAAGCCAAAGGGACACACTGTGAGTGGAAACGCCACAGTCACAGTCCTGACAATTAACAGCAACCGAGGAACTGTAAACAGCTGTTCACGTACCTGATTGACCGTAATGTACTGAGCATGCTCTGTGCACCTCATCTGTTAGTTGTGTTAGCTTGTGTTCATCTCATAAATGACTTTACGAGAAAACGAAGGACACGATATGTTTTCTCGTTTCTAGTTTCATGATCTTGGTTTAACAATGGGCACACAATAGATGGTACTTATGAAGATTATTCCTTAGAACCGCTTATCCTATTCAGGGTCGCGGGGGCACTGGAGCCGACCCCAGCTGACATTGGGCGAGGGACGGGTTCACCCTGGACAGTCGATCGCGGGGCACATGTAGAGACAGACAACCATTCACACCTACGGGCAGTTTAGAGTCCAATTAACCTGAGCTGCATGTCTTTGGACTGTGGGAGGAAGCTGGAGAACCCGGCAGGAACTCACACTGCCACGGGGAGAACACGCAAACTCCACACAGCAGGACTGCCCAGAACAGGAACCGAACCCGGGCCCCTCTTAGAACCGCTAGCCAGGGTTCTAACCCAATACCCTGACCCCTGTCCTAACCCTAAGGGTCAGGGTTAGGACCAAAAATACCAACACTTGATAACTATTTATATAACTGCTGTGATTACATATCATATTATATTACCAAACAATTCTGCTGTATAAGAACTCGTCATGAATCTAACGTAGACTTCTCAGGAACTTTCTCAAGAATAAATTCAAGAACACAACCGTAGATATTGGTAAATGAGGACCCATAATATCAGATATAACAATATATGTGTCACAAGGGCGAAACAAGTACTTTTACTTTGATACTTTCAGTACATTTAGCTGCTAATACTTTTGTACTAAGATTATTAATGCAGGGCTGTTACTTGTCATTAAGTATTTGACATATTGCTGTACTGGTTATTTTACTTGGGTGAAGGATCTAAATACTTTTTTTCACAAAATGACAGCTCCATCTCTGAGGAGTTCAATGCTTTTGTTGTTTACCTTTTCATGTTAGGTGTTAGTGACGTAGTCGTGGGTGTACAGATACACGGCATGGAAACAGTTGAGTATGTTAGTGCAGGTTAATACATGCTAAAGCCTCATGCTTCGGTGTCAATCAGGAAGTTTCTCATCACTGAATAAGTAAGCACATGCGCTCTGTAATTTAGACTACAGACACTTTGATGATCCCATCATCTAGTGCTGACATCTAGTGTCATAATGAAGCAATTCAAGCATCTGAACACCTCATGGGGTTATTTATGGCCATTAGATACATATAGACCCTAGATACAAATCCTTTACAACGGCAACAGTGCATTATATAAATGTTTGACACACAGGAAGTGATAGCTAGGTATGGTAATAACATGGAATAATCTGTGAACGAGACCTATACTAGGGACATTGGGGAGGATAGTACTTTAAATATTTTAACCGGAGCATCCTTTGAAGTTCTGTTTGAGCGAACAATTTAAAGATTACATTAAAAAACAAAAAGAAAATGTAGTGAATTTACAGTGACACAAATACAATGCTGGCCACAAATGAATACGTGATGCATTCATGTATTCTGCTCTACTTTTGCTGTCACGTGGTGTCTTTGGTACATTAACTGTGTTGAAGTAAGCCTGGTTGGCGGATTGCAATACACACAACAGATAAAACAACCAATTAAGAAGAAACCTGCCTGCCTACATCAAATACATTATGTTCAGTCTCCTTTAATAACCCAGGCGAACTGAAATACAATCTGAAGAAGACACCGTTCACGCTACATTGTATCGATCCATTGGAGACCTCCGTACCTGCGTTGAATGAAACCTCAATAAAGCTCGTGGAGCTGCAGGGGCTCCGCAGGCCTCTTGCCACGTAGGCTAGCGGGGCTACATGATGGGACGTCCCGAGCAGGCTACCGCAGTCAAACTGACCCGCTACTCTGTGTTAGTTACGTCTACTAGCCGCACGGTAACTGGGTGGAATTAGAAATAAGCAGTGCCATGCAACATCCATACGTGCCACCGGTTGACATGCAGAGAGACCGGTTACAGTGAGACCTTTAACGTCATACTGTATTGTATGTATATAACGTTACCTCAAACTTACCGAACCACGGTATTTTTCCAGGGACACTAACTTCCCCCTGATGTTCACAACTTTAAAAGTATAAAAGTCTTTTTGTTTGGTCTCAATCAGGCTGAATAGAGTCAACAACACGGCGAGTGCTCCTGGAAGCATCTTTACAGTCTAACTGCCAACGCAACAGAGAGGAAACTTCTCCGGAGTGCGACGGCTCTTCTCCGGCAGTGAAGCTACAGATGGGAAGGGCGACACTTCCTGGACGGGGCCCTACATTACAAAATAAAAGCCGTGTTGATGAATTTGAGTTGCATTCTGTTGTCAAATAATAATAATAATAATTATAATAAATATGAGAAATCTAAACGCAAGTTTTGAAAAATAATGCATGCATTACAAATTGTTATATTTAATTTATACAATTATACAATTTTGCTTTGCAATTTTTATTATGAGAAGTTCAATTAATTTTCACACATCATCTCATTATTGGGATTTATTATCTCGATTGTAGATGCGTCTATTTGTCAGGGATAACGACCTCAGTAAAACAGAACATGAACAGAGTAATACTACAAGGCGTTTCATTTTCTGGACAGTGACTGCCATCCATCCATTTTCAATACCGCTTATCCTCATTAGGGTCGCGGGGGCGCTGGAGCCTATCCCAGCTGACATAGGGCGAAGGCAGGGGCCGCCAGTCCATCGAGGGCACATGTAGGGACATACAACCATTCACTCTCACATTCACTCCTATGGGCAATTTAGAGATCAATTAACCTGCAGCATGTCTTTGGACTGTGGGAGGAAGCCGGAGAGCCCGGAGAGAACCCACGCTGCCACGGGGAGAACATGCAAACTCCACACAGAAGGACCACTCCGACCAGGAATTGAACCCGCGGCCCTCTTGCTGTGAGGCGACAGTGCTAGCCACTACACCACCGTGCAGCCCAGTGACTGCCATTTAACTTTAAATGTCATCCTACAATTTAAATAAAGTAGAATCACAACCAGTGCATATTTATTTTGATGGAGGGATCTATAGACTATTCTCAGGCTTTTTGAATCGAGACGAGCTAGAACTGGAACAAAAACGTTTCTGCTCTCACTCTCAGCCCATTAGGCAAATAAAGGCATGCACAACATGGGAAAACATCTGAACACCACCCACAAATACACAACAACATTTAAACTATCTGCATATTAATTACAGACTTGTTCCTCTGTAAGAGAAGTATTCACAAACTGGGTCTCACTTGTGTGGGAATTTATGTTCCGTCACATTCGTAAACAGGATAATTACACAGACCACAACTGCAGGAATATTTCTGATAATATCCTGTGATCTGAAATTTTGTTTTGGTTTAAATGGCCTATACGCTGTATGACCAAACAAATGATACATACATAAATAACCTTAAGAGTGCTCATTAACATAAAAATGGCACTGTCCAGTATCTATATGTCAAAAGCATCTAAATGGGGGAACTCTTCCCCCATTTAGATGCTTTTTCCATGCACTATGTGTTTATCTTTATGTACAGAGTAAAATGACTAGTGTTTGTTTAACAGATAAATCAACATCATGGAAAGGGGAAGGAATGAATTTGGCTACATTTGTAATCATTCAAGTGTACATGATATCATTGGGGTAGGTAGTGCTTTAACATGTTTCTGAAGAGAAAAGAGAGGACAGCTCTAATTCAAAACATTATGAGTGGCCTTCATTTTTCCTTTGGGGTAACATTCACACTATATGTATGCATTTTACTCCAAGTAAGGACAGAATATTTTTCATTCTGTGTTGTATTTGGCTTTTTAGACAAACAAAGGGAAATTAAATAAAAAATAGGCTCGAAGGAAGATAACAACATTGTCGGATCCCGCCTTATACCGGTCATACTAGTAGAACACCATCCACAATATACATAATTCTGGATTACATCATGCACTACGATTTAATGTTTTTTTTATTAAAATGTGTTCAGTTGTTTATTTAAGAAATACAGTTCAAAACCTTTCAAACATTGTACCTGTAACTATGGTCACTTTTAGATCGTGTTCCGGTAGGCTACTTTTGTGCGGTAATTTTTTTGCATTTTGAGTAAAGAAAGACAGATTTATACACAGTAGCTCTGCTTGCAGTTCAGTTACAGTGAAGCGTATCCGAGCGGTATTTGAACGCAGCCCGCTTCACGCCCCTCTTCATCATCACTGACACTCCCACAATGCAGCGGGGTAATGTATTAACATGGCGTCAGTGGTTGCCGTTTTGACCAGGGCCGTGGGATTTTAAAAATATGATGTAGAACAACACCATGGACAGCTGAACAATTATCCGAAATCAACTTTAGAGCCCGAAAGTAAGTGTGCACGCGCTCTTCTGTGGTGTTCCGGTCGAAGTCGTTGTTTTCTGCTTTTAATGACTTGCTATTGTATGCCAACTGGGTGCCAATGTTATTTATTTCCCGTTAGCTAGCTCAGGCGGACGACCGTCACCGCAGCTAACGTTAGTTAGCCGACGAAGACCGCTCACGGGAAAGTCGGTTGAGCAAAGACCCTCCGGGAAGTCAACGTGAAACGTTCCCATAACACAGGTGACACTTTTCGGTTTTTAACGGTGTGCGTTTATTTTAGTCGGGAATATACGCCTGCGGGAGGTGCCCCCTGTTTTCATTTCTGTTCTGGAAGTGGAGCTAACACAGTGTTGTCAGTTTCGTTTTCTGTGAACTAGTTGGCTATAACGTTACCTGAAACAAACAGCAGCCCAACCAGTCACATGTTAACCACACGGAGTCACTCTTCAATCAATCTCTATCATAACGCACTCATTTATCAGTTTATTCATGTTTTGTATCGGTAATCTGAATATTAAAAGTCATTAGTGACTGGAGTTATAGAACACATTGTGTTGATTTTTAAAAAGTAAAATATTTCGCATTCCGTAAATGTAGTGAAATGGATGGATAGTAGTATAACATGGAAATACTCAAGTGAAATGGAAGAACCTCACGCTTGTACTTAAGTACCAACCTTGAGTAAATGTCCAGAACTACTGCATTTAATTGTTAGTTCCAGGTTTGTAGGATACTTCTTAGAATTGTATCATGTAAGATTTAAATGGATAAACATTACTTTTTTTTGTGTGTGTGTCGATCGATCAAGGAAATCGCCCCCACTGCTTCTTTAAGTGAATTCACACCCCAGATGGTTTGGACTGATTTAGAAGACTTGTTTTTGACACATGCACTTGATAATGTTTGAATAGGAAAGGAATGAATTGAGTCTTTCAACCGAAAGTTAAAGTACAAAACGTAGAAAGCCTTTATTAGTGTGGCTTCGCGATTTAAAGACGACACCAACACTTCTACAATTTTATTACCACACCATGTGAGCCAAAATAACTGTATTTGTATTGTACATGTTTATTTTACCGTAAAATACCAAGCTATGTTTTTTTCCATATTGAAATAATAATTCATAAGTTACAGCAGAAGGTCTATATGTAATCTAAAACAACAGATTTAATAACTAATGTCCTTTTTTATTTGACCATAGTATTTGTTGTATTTTCTTTTTCTTCATGCGACTGTTTCGGTTTTTAAAGAAAAACAAAATAATAATAATATTTAAGCTGTGTAAGTTTAAAAATGTGTTTGATCATTTGGCCTCACCTGAGCAGAGAGATCAACAAGAGATGCAGCAGGCTAACACAATGTAATGTTGTAGTTAAACTGATTGTTTTAATTTCTTACCTAGACTTTAGGTGGCCTGCCTGCCTCCCTGGTCATTCTGAGCGTGGTGTTGACTCCACCAGGGACAAGAACGGGGATGGATGAGTCTAAAAGTCCAGTAAAATCAGTCAAACATTCTCAACCCAGAGGACCCAAAGCTTTGTCCAGTGAGAAGTCAAATAAAGAGGCTCCTTCACAGATAGAGGGGACCAAGTCTGCAACCCGCAGCAAAGAAAATCTCACCGCTGCAAAGGATGAACATAATATAGTCAGTCAGGGAAGCCGTGGGCCAGGCAAGACTTTCACTGAAATCCCCCAGGACAAGAGAAGAGGGCGGCCCCCCAGGCTGACTAGACTGACTGGAAGAACAAGTTCTGGGGAGAGGGGGAAAGGAAAGGTGGCAAGCTCACAACAGAATCTGGTGGCACAGGATCCCGCCACTAGGGTGTCTATTTCTGCAGACAGCAGCCCCTCAGCAAACAGAGAGACCAGCTCTCCTGTAGTGCCTGGTACACCTGAGAAAGGCCTCACAGAGCTCCATTGTAGCTCCATTGTAGTTCAAGCAAAGGAAAAGTCCCATGGTGAGTTTGCCCAATGTTTTTTCCTGAAATATCTTCTCCACCAAATGTATCTCTGGTAAAGTGCTTTGTCGTTGTCGGTGTGAAAGGGGTGAAAGCGGCTTCATTGATGCATCGGCCTATTGAAGAGGTGAGGCCAACTATGGAGGAAGGGCCGCTGACAGAGCAACAGCTGGGCCTCCGACAGGCAGAGGAGCGGCTCTACCGAGACTACATCCACCGACTGTTGAAAGTAAGAAAACAATCCAGTCATGCCTGATATGATGTATGGCTCTGCTAATTTCACCTGCTGCATTGTGGGTTCAGCCAGTATACATATGTAATAGGTAGCTTGGTACATTGATAAATAGATCAATGGATAAATAGATTTATTTATCTTTCAAACTGTTTTCCTGATCATAGACATGTTTTGGTCATCAAATCTAAATTATACAACAGTTTGAAGTCTTAAAACATAAAGACCCTCTTTTTGTGAATTCTTACTTTCTGTGTTTTTCAAAGACAAAGAAGGAGTAGCTGTGATTATAAGATTTCAAACGAGGTAATTTATAATGTGGAAAAATGATCGGACTCAAATTATTATTCCCAACAGCGTATTTTTAATTCTTAATCTTTCATAGAGTTCATTATATAGCCATTGCCCAGAACTGGCTGCAAAACTGTCCATTGTCACTTATTTTATGGAGCTAGAGTTTTAGCACAGCTGCTTTTGTGAGACAAAAAAAGGCTGATGCACTGGAGAAGTTTGACTTATTTTGATTAATAAGGATGATAATGAAAGCCCAGCCCTTCCATTAGTTCACTTTGTTTCATGGAATCATCACCAGCTTTTTTTTTTTCCCTGTGCTTGTGATTTTTTGTAATTTTTTTATTGTGATTCAGCATCGTGTGATATCCAAATTTCCAACTGAAAAACTGCGAGAGAACATGCATAAACTGATTACTTTCGCTTCTCTCCCCGTTTTCACAGCAGTCCCCCGAGTACCCAAACTATCAATACTTATGCAAGCTCTGTTCTGTGCACATTGAGAACATCCAAGGAGCACACAAACACATCAAGGAGAAGAGACACAAGAAGAACATAATGGTTTGGGAACTTTTACGATTGTATCGTCACTCATTTCAGGACTTGCTTTAGTAATGCCATTACAGCATTATAATGAAGTATTTAACGTATTCTGGCTCTGGTTTGTTAGGAGAAACAGGAGGAGAATGAGCTGCGTGCCCTGCCGCCCGCCTCTGCTGCCCAGCTAAAGGCCGTGGACACGGCGGTTCTAGATACAGCGAATCAGCACGGGATCTCAGAGGAGGACTTTGAGGTTCGGAAAGCCGTGGTCATCAGGATGGAAGAGATCATAAAGAGGCACCTCTCAGGTTGTTTGCCGGGATGTCACTCAGCCTGGTTTATATTTTCTGCAAATCAGTCGCATACTGTTATTCCCAACAGTGTATTTTTACTTGTCATAAAAACAGTGGATGTTTTAACTGCCATAGAGTTCATTATTATATTATTGTGTGTACTCCTTATCCTTTTGGGATGTGGAGTTTACTGTAAAACGTTTCATTGTTACTTAATTATAGCAAAAACATATTTGGACAAAAATAACGGCACACAAGAGCAACAAAAACTACTTATGTTCAATTTCAATTCTTTGGTACCAACCCAACTGAGACTGTATTTTACATTTTGTTTCATGGAATCTTCCCTTATTTTTAAGTCCTATGAAAGTTGGCCCTCAGTGGCCAGTTTATTGTGTTTGTTTAAAAGTCTTTATTAATCCTTCTTAATGTGAAATATAATGTATTTTCCAATATCTTTTTTTGGGTTTTCCAGCTTGTGCTCTCCGTCTCTATGGTTCATGTCTTACCCGATTTGCCTTCAAGACGAGTGATATCAACATCGACGTCACCCACCCCCCCTCAGTAAGTCGGCTCTTGCTATACAACAAAAACATGATATATATTTTCAATAATAACATAAATATACATGTATACTTAGTTGATGATTTTCTCATTCCTTTCCTCCGTTCAGATGACACAACCTGAGGTCTTGATTCAAGTGCTGGAAATCCTTAAGAAATGCCGTAAGTTTTGCTCAGTGCATGTTACAATTTGACATGAGTTGAGACGTGATGAATTGTTATTAGGGCTTTCTGAAGAGAACTCTCATACTAACTATGAACTACAGGAGCTCAGGGAAGTGATGGTAGTTCTGTACCATAATTACCCATGTATAGGTCCTAAACCATGAATTAAAATTAATTAATCAAAATGATTGCCAAGCTCTAGTTTTTACTAAGTAGCATACATCCACTGTTCTTGTTTGTCTGAAATTATTAGCTTTGTCTTGTTGGTTCATGTGTCTCATAGCATTTGCAAATTAGACTAAGCAGAACATTGTCAGGAAGCACATTGTCTTTAAATTTATTATCTGCTTTGGACCCCATTCAAGTGGTTTGGATGGTTATGGCTCCTTGTTGTTGTTCTAGTTTCATGTAAATGTCCTGCAATTAATTTGAGTTCATTCTCAAGGTAATTTAACTTTTTTTTTTTTTTTTGTCTCCTCTAGCTGAATTTTCTGAGGTTGAGTCAGATTTTCATGCCAAAGTTCCTGCCGTGTTCTGTCGGGATGTTAGCAAGTGAGTGTATCATAAAAATATTACCCACTGTATAATATTATAGCATATATATATATATATATATATATATATGTATGTATGTATGTATGTATGTATATGTGTGTGTCAAACACTACAGCACCATTAGAAGGTCTCCATTCTTGTCTACTAGGCTCTTTTATCAGTGGTTAAGTAAAAAAAAAAGAAGAAAAAACTCAACCAATTGGCGCCCAAGACTATGAAGCTATAAATAAACACAACAGAGCTCATCCCTGGCTTGGTTACACACAAAAAATAACCATTTTTCAGCTACCTCAGAATGTCTTCCCTAGGGTGTAACATCACATGTCAGGCACCCTCTCACCACTTTTACGTTAACTTTGTATATTGCTTTCAGTTTACAGTCATTGCTGTCTAGAAAGGGAGTTCATGGTTACTTTAGTGATAGTTTATTGTATGCAGTTCTCATATTTTTTTGATTGGGATTGATGATTTAGAGGAAGGAAATCGTCATATTGCAACATGGTACTTTCGGATTGTGTCATTTCACTCAGTTGTGCTGGATCTCATTTCAGTGAACTTATGTAACTGCACATTTTTTCAGTAGATATCAACTCCCACTAATGTTTCCTTTTGAGGCTCACAGTTCCAACACTAATTTATAGCCTGGCTCCATTTGGATGCCTTAAAAAAAGAATTTCTATTTTTAAGTAACGCCTTCAGTGTTGCATAGTTGTGTCTTTCATATATTCTTGGTTTAAAAACAAAAACATAATCCATATCTTAACCCTCACTGAGCCCTTTCAGCACTTAGATTGAGGTTCTGTTCGATGTCAATTTAAGAATTTGATCCGACTCGTCATGGTGCTCTTCTCTCACTTCTGTGTCCGTGCAGCGGCCTGCTGTGTAAAGTGAGTGCAGGTAATGACGTGGCTTGTCTCACCACCAATCACCTGGCAGCTCTGTCTAGACTGGAACCCAGAATAATCCCCCTGGTGCTGGCCTTCCGCTACTGGGCAAGGGTAAGGCTGTCACTGTCACTCTTCAGCTGAAAGAAGAAACGCCGAATAGCTTCTGATGGATTTCAGTGTGTTCAGTGGTTTTTGTTTGTATGCATTTTTCATCACATTTCAGCAAGAAATGATATCCCCATTGTAGTCCAAAAACAGGTGTCAGCAGTTTGCAAGTCGTATGAAGCCAGTTTGTTTTGTTTTACAATAAAGTAAACATACACGTTGGCTTTTAAAGCAGGCATACCACAAATACATGCTGTGTGATGGCAATGCTGTGCCGTTTTAAGCTTTTTAAATTAAGCTTTGCGATCTCTGCACAAACAATCTATATTACCTATATGTCCTGATGCTAAATATAGAAAATGTGGATTCCATCTGAACTGCAGACTAAAGCCTTTCCCCCCCCTGTATGTTCTTCCCCACAGCTGTGTCATGTTGACTGCCAGGCTGAGGGTGGCATCCCCTCGTACTCCTTAGCCCTCATGGTCATCTTTTTCCTGCAGCAGAAGAAGGAACCCATACTTCCCGTCTACCTGGGCCACTGGGTATGTGAAGTGTTGTGTATTGCAGGTCCTAGTCCACCTTTCCATTCAGGGAGGGGATAGTATTTATTTGTAAGTGCCATCCTGCTTACCCATCTATTATTCATGGGGCATTATTTGCTTAAAAATAAATACGAGAGAAAAGAGTATCAATTTAAAACGGCTCTCAGAAAACGCAATTGATAGTGTAAGTCTAGCTGCTTGGTGTAATGTAGACATTGTCCGCTCATTTATTGCAATTCACATTCTTTGACTGCGTCATGTACATGGCATGTCTGACAGGTCTCAGGTCTGTGTTGGGAAAAACGGATTGAACACGATGTGGAAGTCTGTCTGTATTGTTGTGAGTAGGCACATTTAACTCTGGACCGAAAAATCATTCTTCCACTCTGCTTTCATTTGCCTGATAATGAGAGAACCCGCTGAATTGCCACTTTCACTGCTTAACCCATCTTGATCCGCACTAATGTAGCACAGCAGTAACTTTGCCTAACTTCTGTGCTGATGTGCTCCAAAATGGGAGAATACCGACCACCATCTAAGTTACTGTAGGTAATACACACTTGACTATTGATAAGGACACACAATGTAATGTTTTGATTTTAATACATCGAGAACACCAGTGGAAGGCTACAGAATGATATAAAAACCTAATTTTTTTGATAATTAGATAATGCACCTCCACTCTAACAAAGGTTTCCTGAAGTTGCACGTTAAAGAGTAACAACAGGTCCAAAATGAATACAATAATATCACAAATCTATACTGTAATAGTTACAACCCAACATAACAGTCGAATCTAAAACTTATTCTGAAATTTCAACTGACCCACATGCTCCCTTTTCCATTCTGTGAGATCAAACGGCACCAGAAGGCTTTCCTCCCATTTTTTTTTTTTTTTTACTTTCCTGCTCGACATGTGCTTTTCCTCATGTCCTCTGTCTCTCAATAATCTGACAATAAAGTCTAAAGTGGCGGAAGAAAAACACACAATTATTTTAATAATGTGAACATTTGAATCCCTTCTCACTGAGATGGACACCCTAACATCTGCGGTGACTATAACTTTCCTGCATGCTTATTTAAGTGACACAAAGCCTGTGGATGTTGTCTTCAGACTGTAAGTCTGCACACAATAATAAGCGGGGAAATTCATGTAGAATTCGGATTTTTAACCTTGATGGCTTCTTCAGACATACACTATCAAAATGTGTTTAATCAATATATTGGCAAATATTCCTTATGTAATAAATAAAAAGATGTTTGCGTTTTTCTTAACATGCGGTAACATTTTCATTTTTTGCGGCATTGTGTGTATTGGATATGAAATGTTTGAACTTATCACTTTAAATGCAGCAACACACGCTGTGAGATGACCACTAGGGGTGTAAGTCCCCAAGCCTTCACCAATAGCATCACTATGTAGCATGGAAACCTGCCCGCCAAGGAGATGCAGAGTTTTAAGTCGCCTCTTTGTTTAATATTAGCCGTCTTCTCTGTTTGACTTAATTCTCATCTTTTTTTAGATTGAAGGCTTTGATGTGAAACGTGTGGACGAGTATCATCTCACTGGAATCTCACTGGACATGTTCGTGCGGTGGGAGCTCAGACCTCCGAGCTCCACGGACAACCGAAACGAGGCCAGAGGAGAAGGCAGACCCAAACCGGAGCAGAACAAAATTCCTGACAACCATTACACAGAAGGCTTGGTGAGTCTCACTGCAGCACACGGTCATTGTCATAAGAGAGCAATTTAGACTTTGATTCAGATTTCAAATCATACTTTTTTGGAGGGGCAGTGTTACTATTCTTGTTGTGTCACCCTGCTTCTTGAAGACTCGCCTAACTTTGGACCTGGGTAAAGGTGTGTCGCTGGGCCAGTTGTGGTTGGAGCTCTTACGATTCTACACACTGGAGTTTGCTCTTGAAGAACACATCATCAGCATCCGCCTAAAGGAGCTCCTCTCTAGAGAAGGGAAGAACTGGCCTCGGCGCAGGCTCGCCATTGAAGGTGAGAGACTACTCTGTTGTAAAAAAACAACAACAAACAAATGGAGAATTATCAGAAATTCACTCTGTCGTCATTATTCTCTTTACATTTTAGATCCTTTTGCCTTGAAGAGGAATGTCGCACGAAGCTTGAACAGTCAAATGGTGTTTGAGTACATCCAGGAGCGCTTGCGTACGGCTTACAAATACTTTGCTTGCCCTCAGAGAAGGAGCACTGGGGGGCGCCAGAGAGCCAAGAACGCAGACAAGCAAGGGGAAAAATTGGAAGAGCTTGAGAGAGAAGAAGATGATGATGATGATGATGATGGAAAAAGCCTATGCTCTCAGAAGGAGCAGCAACGGTTTAAGGAGGAAGAGGAGCCTGAAAGTGATGATGAAGATGGATCAGAACCTTCCAGAAAAGCTAATGAGAAGACTTTAGATGAAAGCCTCAAGGAAATGGTTCTCAATGAGGGGAACAAACCATCCTTCTCCCTCAACGGCCTGCAGGACAGTGACGAAGAGGAGGAGGAGGAGGAGGAGGAGGAGGAGGAGGAACAAGAGGTGGAGGGAAGCAGTATTTCAAATAAGGACGGGCCCGTTGCATCAGAGGATCTTCACTATGTGTTTGATAAGATGATTTTTACTGGTGGGAAGGTAACTATCACCATTCAGCGTTTGTTATCCAGCATAGATTCAAGTATTTGTTGTCGATTTTGAGTATAAATTCTATTTTTACTTTGACAATGGTAAAATATCTTAACCCATTGTTCTGCTAAACATCCTACATTTTGTATGTAATACTATTTTATATAGCTTCTGAACTGTTTGTGATCAAGGTATTTAAAAAAACAAGACAAATTGTAGATTTCAACCTTTCCCACATTTAGAGCTGCAGTTTAGGAGAAACATAATCCTCTCAGCATTGATGGGTTCATGTCACTTAGGTGAGATGTTTATATTTAGGGAGGGCCAAGGGGCAGGAGGCAGGAAGCAGGGGCAAGGAGACATATACGTGTATGCCATGATCCTGCACTCAGTTTTGTGTACTTAGAGGCCGTCATGTGTAACCAACCATCTAATTAATCGTCTTTTTGAAATTTGTCGTTCCAGGCCCCAACTGTTGTGTGTAGCATCTGCAAGCGAGATGGTCACCTGAAGGACGAGTGTCCCGAAGACTTCAAGAAGATTGAGCTGAAGCTACTGCCTCCGATGAACGACCGCTTCCGAGATATCCTCGATGGGCTCTGCAAATTGTGCTTCTGTATGTAGTCAATGGTGCACTTTCTTTCACTTCACTCTTTTCTGGATGTGAGTCAGAATATGCTTTATTGGCCAAGTGGGGGGGTTGTTATAGGTAATCCTATTAATTTCTACCCTAACATGTCATAATTGCAGTGCTGAACTGATTTTCTGTTCCGTGGTTTGTAGTTGAACTGTCGCCTTCACATGCTGAGCAACAGAAGAGGGAGCAGATCCTCTGCAGCCTGGAGCGGTTCATAAGGAAGGAGTACAATGGTGAGCATTAAGCATAAACTACTGTAGATGACAAAGTATTGATCAAAGCCTTTATGTATACTCCTCCCAGTGTAGAGATAACCAGGCCTTTTATCAAATTTACCGCAATTTATTTATGTTTTATAAATATCTAATCTGCAAGCCCTCCTGCTTTTTCCCTCTCTGTTTTGTTAATGTGGTGTTTTTTTTAATGTGAATGCAAACTTAACTTAGTTAAAAGGCCTTTATTGCAAAATGTCTGGGGGAGTTGAGTTTCAATAACAAACTGTTTAGTGGCGTATAATCGATCAGATCAAGAGATATTTAACAAACTGTCTATAATTTGAGATGCCTTGTTTTGTTTTAGGAATTTTCGATAATGATACAGAATAGCTATTTTACAGTTTTATAAAAAATGGCTAATCTCTTCCTGTGCCTGAATCCACAGATAAAGCTCAGCTCTGCTTGTTTGGCTCCTCCAAGAATGGCTTTGGCTTCCGCGACAGTGACCTCGACATCTGCATGACTCTGGAGGGCCATGAGACTGCAGAGGTAGGCGGACCGAGCACACACTGACATTTAATGTAACTCGCGCTTCTTCAAGAGACGTCACCCTTATCGTCCTCCACTGTTCCATTTATATTGTGGTCTGTCTAAACAGAGGCTGAACTGCAAAGAGATCATCGAAGGCCTCGCAAAAGTGCTAAAGAAGCATACAGGTGAATTAACATGTGCTAATTATCTCTTTAGGACTATTTTATATGTGACAAGGACTGAATCTGACCATTTTCCCAACATCACAGGTTTGAGGAACATCTTGCCTATCACAACAGCTAAAGTGCCTATTGTGAAGTTTGAACACAGACAGAGTTGTTTGGAGGGCGACATTAGCCTTTATAATACTCTGGTGAGTGAACCAGAACCTTTGTGCACCGTTTTTTTTAAGTGCTTAGAGATGTCTTTATTTATTAAAAGCGCTGTATGAATTAATTGTTGTACTTACCTGTGTAGGCTCAACACAACACCAGAATGCTGGCTATGTATGCAGCCCTGGATCCACGTGTGCAATTCCTGGGATACACGATGAAGGTCTTTGCAAAGGTGTGTGTGTGTGTGTGTGTGTGTGTGTCTAACTGATACAGTAACGCTTAACTAATTGCTTTTGGACACTTCGCTCTGTAGTTTTCTCTCCTACTTCTTACTTCAAGAAGTTTAGAAATGTTATTGACATTCAAGAGCACTGCCTGAATACATCCCCTAACTATGGCTTCCTGACATAACAACAACAACAACTTTGAGATATCTGGATTGGATCGCTCCAGCTATGTTTTAATTCATTACTATATCTGTGTAATGTCTTCAGACTAGTGGTTTTCTTAATTTGTGTGCACAATGAAAACCCAGTTGTTTAGACGGTTAAGCCCATTGTAACAGCGACACCTCGTGAATATCAATTATACATCTGTTCCCTGAAAATATTGGAAGCAGTCGATAACAAAAAAGTTAAGCGTAAGTTTTGAATGCAGCATCACAAGCTGTAATACGACTTCTGGAAATACCAGTTTCAAAGGACGACGTATCAAACATAAAACTGACAAACTTGGGTTCATTCATGCGTACATGGAGAGAGACATTTTCAGAATCAGTAGAACTCACAGCTCCTGACTTATTAGCCAATAAGGTCCATGAATGAGAGGGAACTATTTAATATTAATGTCCATGTTACTTAATGTTGCTCATAGTTTTACCAAGTGACGCTCTCATCAGTGATGCTCTGTAGAGCAATGCTTTTCAACCGAGTGTTAAGTTACTCTTAAAGAACAGCTGTCTCTTTCTTTTCTTTCCTGATAAAATAAGTGCTCATGTCTCATGTACTATACACCTCAGGCCCCAGGGCATGTTTTCTGATGAGCGCCTGAAGGCACTGAAGTGTGACTGTTTTCTCTTGCTTTTTTTTTTAACTAACGTCCCTCCGTGCCCACAGCGCTGCGACATTGGGGATGCGTCCAGAGGAAGCCTCTCATCTTATGCTTACATCTTGATGGTGCTTTACTTCCTGCAGCAGAAGCAGCCACCAGTCATACCGGTCTTACAAGAGGTACCAGTCACTCATTAATAACTCCGAAGAAATGAACGGAAACTGAAACGCAAAGAATTTAGCTTTGACCAAAATATGATGAGTAGCTCTGCATGGTGTCTTTTTAGATCTTTGATGGGAACACTGTCCCCCAGCGGATGGTAGATGGCTGGAATGCTTTCTTTTGTGATGACCTTGAGGATCTGGTGAGTTAAATAAAACCGACTTAAAAACATTTAACTTTTCAGAATGACCGTTTTAATTTGGGATGGTAGTGAATTAAATGCCATTATCTGAATTTAGTCCAAATCTGCTTGTTTCTCCCGTCGCACATCTTCTGCTAATTCAGCATTAAATAGAAATAGATGCTAAGTGTGCTTCTTCTGTCTGCGCAGCGTCGGCATCTCTCAGAGCTGCAGCCGAACACGGAGTCGGTGGGGGAGCTGTGGTTGGGACTCCTGCGCTTTTACACTGAAGAGTTTGACTTCAAAGAGCACGTCATCAGCATCCGCCAGAAGAAACGCCTCACCACCTTCGAGAAACAGTGGACCAGTAAATGCATCGCTATTGAAGGTGCTCACACAGCTCTTTTGCCCTGTTTTGACCTACTTCTTAACGAGTCTGCTTTCCTTTCTTATTTTAAAACTATTACGTTGGGGGGACTTTTCGACTTTATTAGACAGATGGCAGCGTAGAGGTAGACTGGAAACTGAGAGAGAAGGTTATAATATGCAATAAATGCCTGAATCGAACCGTTGTTGCGGTTCGTATACGGTGTAACCGTTCGGCCACCAGGGGACACCAAGGTCTTCTTTTCTACTCACTCACCTGTTCTTCTCCTCAGATCCCTTTGATTTGAATCACAATCTTGGTGCTGGAGTTTCTCGCAAAAGTAAGTGCGTTAGTCCATCATGTGTTTCCTTATCAAATGTGTCATCTTTTTCCCTTTTTACTAGAGACATGTGATCTCGGGCAGCCCAGCCTCTCTACCGGTTTATGACTATTTGAAAGAAGAATGACAGCTTCTGCTTCAATGCACTGATGGTGTGAAAATGTTCCTTGTTTGCTTCCTCTAGTGACAAACTTCATCATGAAGGCCTTTATAAATGGGAGAAAGCTGTTTGGGACTCCGTTCTACCCCATACTGGGCACTGAAGTGGTAGGTCACTCACCAACCAAATGGAACAAACAACTTGACTGCGGTCAGTTCTGTGTCCTGAGGAAACTGTCTGAATTACCTGCCGTTTCCATTGTGTTCTGCTGCAGGACTACTTCTTTGACTCAAAGGTGTTGACGGACGGCGAGTTGGCGCCCAATGACCGGTGCTGCCGGATCTGCGGGAAGATTGGACATTACATGAAGGACTGTCCAAAGAGACGCAGGTTGTCCCCTCTTTGTTTACCTGTAGAATTCTAACACAAACTGAATCATTATGTTGGTTTTGTTCTACGTTATCTCACAATGTAAGATTGTTAAAAGCATCTCTGTCCACAATACTGTTTTTTTGTATACATCTGAACATATTGGGGAGCAACAGTGATTTTTTTTTTTTGATGTCATGTTTAGATGGATGAACTACAAGAAGGCTCATTAAGTGTCAATAAACATGAAATGGCCAGTTTCTCCTTATTTATCTGTCTGTAAAGTATACTGCGTCATCGCAGCTTTCCAATTATATTTTTCAACAGTAACATCAAAAATTGGTCCGATATAGTGAGGTTAGACTATTCAATAGTACAAATACTTTTATAACTGTTTTAAAATATTTATGTCAAGGATGATACTCACAGAGTCTAGCCTGAGGCTTGCAGAAGCTATGAATATGTTACCGTTTCAACTTAAAGAAATCCTTGGTTATGTGTGTATGTGTATACACACAACCTTTTTTGTTGGCAGTTTTGTAGAATTTGTAGTTGAGGCTGTGCTATTTAGGAGAGCATGTACCGTTGTTATTATTATGATGTTGTTCTCGTGCGTATGTCTGCACCCTCATTTATGTGTCAGATTTATTCTTTTTTCCCTGAACGTTGTCCTCTACCAGGATGAAGAAGAAGGAAAACGACAAAGACGAGGACACAAAAGAGGAGGAGCGGGAGCCGAAGGACAGGCGTTGTTTCCAGTGTGGGGACATGGGTCACGTCAGGAGGGACTGTCCTGAGTACCGCCACCTCAAACAGAGGACCGCCGGAGCACCAGGTATCCACAATGTCCACATCCGACCTCAAGACGACCTCACAAAGTATTTCTCTAAATGTTTAGAGGGGCTTTGTTTACAAAGGTTATCTGTCTTGAAACGTAGCTCATATTCAGACCATTAAACTGCTTATTCGTATTCTTCCCCAGCTCCTCACATGGTCCGAACTGTTGTGAGCTCCCAGTCCATCCCTATACCCCACACAGCCGCAGACAGGCCTGGAAGGACCAGGCAGCCCTCTGAATGTGTGAGTACAATAGTGAGACATGACACTGGGGGAAGTTCACCCACTTTACAAAAGAATATACAAAAAGTGTGTGTGTGTAGTGATTTCTGTGAAAGATCATCTTTCACCAAAATTAGTGTTTTCGTAATCTCTGTAATGAAACTCGTGATAAAAGATGTTTCAGGCCACAGAGCTTCATCATCTTACCCGACGACGGCTTCAGAGCTGAAATGTAATTGAGAACGTGATTACAAGGGATTGACAGTGTGTAGAAGTTTTTGGTTGTTTCAGTCAAGACTTTAAAATTCTCTGCATGTCAAAGCACGAAGACGTTTGCTATAATTATTAGTTCCTATAAAACTGGTTCACAATGATATCTTGAAACGTGGGCAAAACTAATTTCAATGAACTTGCCTTTCAAACCTCTGTGGTTACTGCTAAACTGTTCATGAAACACAATTTGGAAATCTAACCAGATTCCCAGTTTGCTTCATTAATATGTGAATATAAAAATAAAAGCTTTCTCTTTCTTTCTTGTCAATAGTCTGATAGTCGTCAGACTCCGCCCTACTCCCCGCAGCCGACAGCTGTTCCTCAGAGTTCCTCAAAGTCCTCCAGTTCCCCTCAGCCCTCCCACATTAGGACCAGTCCTGTTGGTCCCCTGAAGCCGCCTGTTCATCCCCAGGTCCCCCGGTCTCTCTTCAGCTTCCCTACCCCACATCCAGGCCAGTACCACCCAGCGGCGCTCAGTGCCCTGGGGCTTCTTCCCTCTCACCAGCACCAGTCCCAGGGGCAGCCTCATCACCCAGTCCACATCCCTTCCACCGCCTGGCCCATACACGGACCAGTCCTCGCCACGTCCTCTCCCAACGGCCCCTCCCCGCCCGGCCTGAAATTCGCCCTGCGCTCGGCGTCGGGAAACGGGAGTCCCACAGGCTCAGGGGGCAACTCCGGCCCCATGAACCTGAACGACCCCAGCATCATCTTCGCCCAGCCTGCGGGGAGACAGATGGGCATCAGGCCAGGACGGGAAGGACACTGGCACAACCACTTGGCACAACCTGGGTCACTCATGGGCAATGGCACTGTTGTCAAGTCAGGTATTCACTGGGTGAACTTTGGTGGCACTGTCTGTGTGTGATTCTGTCTTTTTGTTTTCCTGTTTCTGTAGATGCAGATTTAGTTGTGACACTTACAATCCTAATTACGCCATCTGATTTTGGCCCCAGTCTATAATATTAATTGCACCAGTAGTTATTTAGTTAAAACACATTGCCTTATATTCTACAAGTTCCCCTGAAGTAGAAGGAGGCATCATGCTCACTCCACTCTGTATTATCAAGACATACAGACATCACATTTCAGCAGAACTGTGGACAGTTCTGATTTTAATTTTTCCAATTAATTTAAGTATTATGTAATCATCCAGAAGTCATGGAGCTGTTCTCTATCTAGTATCTCACCTGTAGTTGCAAGTTGGAGAGTTGGTAGGTCACAGTAACGTGATCATTTTAGACAGTGAAGGGTTAAACGCTGTAAGATGCCGTTCTTTAGGATGTTGGTAACGGTTCATAACATCACGGGTGAAGGAACACTGTTTGGTTTTTACAAACTGGGATATTGCTGAACTTTCATTATTAGATTTTATTGCACATTTCTGAGTTATTGAGTTTAAAAAAAAAATAAAAAATGTTGTCTCCTCAGAGTCAAGTCACCCAGCCCAGCTTGTAGGCGTAGGCCAAGGCTCTCGGTTATGGGAGCACAATAAAACACCACAGTACGGCCTGTCTCCACCCTGGCCCTACCGGATGCCCCAGAACTTCATCCAGCAGGGCAACAGAGCCTACCAGCCTGGCAAACCCTTTGTGGCCCAAGGTCAGACACAGCGGATATTTCTTTTATTGCCACTGATGAGAATAGATGATCAAGTTCTCCATTTCTTGATTTCTTTTTTTTTTTCAACAGGGTCTGTGGTGCGCCCGAATCCAAACTTCCCCCTGGTCCCCCACGTCCGACATCAAGTAAATCTGAATTTCATTCAGCAGAAGAAGTGAACTTGCATCTCCTTTTTTAATTTAATTCATGGTCAGTAACATAGAAAAGTAAAATTGTGTACTCTTTGCATCATTTGATCACAAGTATTTTAAAAATGAAGCTTTTCTCATTTTTGTACATTTTTTACGTTTTTTATTTTTATCTCATTACATTGATTTGTGATACAAATGTAAAATATTTTAATACCCCCATTTTTGAGGGGGTCCAAAAAAGTGTTTTTTATTTTATGTGTAAAGTAAGGAGGAAAAATATAAACCTTTATTTTTATTAGCTGTATTCATACTTTGCTTGCCACAAGAAGAAGGCTTTGAATAGACGTTTGTTTTAAAAACAATCTTAACATGTCACCCTAAGTATGTAGTGCCAAAAGCAGGGATAGCAAGAAAAAAGGGAAAAAAATGCTAAGGGGGAAAAAAAGCCCAGAAAAAATAAAGAAAAAAAGCAAACTGCTTCCATGTGTCGTTTGGGTTATTCTCTTCAGTGTCATGTTTGTGTGATACTGGGTGGTTTTAAACCCAATAACCGGGTCTTTAAAGGAGGTTTTATCGGTTTGATGCCATCCAGACGTTAAGCAATTCCCATTCAGATGAACATGAGCCGTCCCGGAGTGCATCCACATCCAGGAGCAACGGACTTCCTTCTGTTCTTCACGACGATTGAAGACGTGTGGATTTTCTTTTTATTTCTGTCGGTATATTCATCACAACCGGTGCATCTCTGACAAAGTCATCCACGCTTGCTGACATTTTACGTCTCCATTTTGCATGGATGTAGCGAGGTAGCTTGCTAGCTGCGTAGGAACATGTGCTAGCTTTGATTGGTCGATTTGTTCAAGCACATATTTCAGAATCGCTGAACAAATCCCAGATGTGAACCGTGATTCAGAGGTCTGGATTCAGGTTAAATCTACAATCCTATTAATTTCTACCCTAACATGTCATCAATTGTAGTCCTTTGAGGTGTTGCAGCGCTGTGGCCAGATGCCCGTCTGGTTCCTCGCTTTGTGTCGCTCCAGATTTACGATGTGTTCGCCTTGAGAAGCTTTTTGCTCCCGATTTCAGCTCCACTGAAGTTCCAAAGGGATGAAGGGAGAACAAGTGGCTGTCACTGTGGAGTTCCTCATGAACCGCAGGAGATCTCTGGAACAAATCTGTGACGCCCGGGGTCAACACACAGTGGAGAACAAAGGTCAACGCCGTGTCCAACTGCACACACGATGCGTCGCTCGCTTTTTAGCAGTTATTTGGGATTCTTCTCTTGCACGTCAAGGGTCGAGGTAATGAACATTATTTTAAGTCTTGCTCTGAATATAGATCACGCCCAGCGTTTTGTCACTTCAGCAGCTGCACACAGTTAAAGGTGCTATAGACAAGATTTAGAGCTTTCATAGTGCTTCTCAATGGCAAAAGTGCTGATGGTCATGCCGGCTATGTCAGCGGAGCCGAGGAGAAGCTTTGATTTGTTTTAACACACACCGAGGAAGAGTGACTTAATGTCCTGCTCAGGTAGACATTAGGCTACTATAGATTTACACAGCAAATAGTTGTTCTCTGCGATATTAATGCACTGAATATCGAATATAGCTATCTCTATCTCTAATATCTCGTATATCTCTCTCTCTCTCTCTCTCTCTCTCTCTCTCTCTCTCTCTCTCTCGTTGATCTCAGAGGAGAGCCTCCAATCACACAGCTCCTCTTGACAGCCGAGCAGAGCCGGGCCTCATCTCTCCATCCTCCGACGCAGCTTTCTGGGAGATAAATATGGGGCTTTATCTTCAGTCCAGTTTAACAAAAGTGCTATGTTGTGGATCTTGGAGCTGGAAGGAAGTTCATTCATTAGGAAACAACCTTTTATTCTATACCTTGAAAGCCTCTTAAAGCTGAAACGGATAATGAATCGACAGCTGTAATGTTGCATATATATGTTCCTCAATAAGCTTGCTATTTTAAGTTAAACTACATTCAAAACGTGTCTGAAATGTGAATCCCAATTATACACAGCCTTGATGTTCCCCGTTAAATAGAGGTAACACATGCTTGTCCTTGCTGCATGACCTTCAAAAGATTAGAATCTTGTGGTTTTATCTGCGTTTTGCTTTTGCCATTCATAACCATTTTACTGTAATAACGTGTCGTTGGTGGCTGTATTTGTATGGTTGTGTTTCACAGGAGAGAACCTGCTCTTTAGTCTGCAGTGGGTCAGCGGCTCTGTGGAGTCTTTGGGTGACTGTAGGACCTGCAGCGATCACCAGAGGGCGCTGTCACACACAACCTGTCGGGAGCCTGGAGAGAAACACAATAACCATCAGTGAAGTAAATGTCTGTGTTCACACAGTTTAGAAGTTCTGCTTCTTATTAATATTTTCAGAGACGTTACATTTCCTCCTTTTACATTTCAATATTGTGCTTTATTTCTCCACAACATTTATGACAGTTACAGCTTACTCTATCCACATTTACTTTTGGTGCTTTTAGTGGATAGCTCACGGACACCGGCCTGCTTTTGGATTTTATTTAGTTTCATTATTTGTTTTTGCCGCTAGCAGCAACATCTTAAAATCAATTCTAAAACTAACAGGGAGCCAGTGGAGAGAGGCCAGGACTGGAGTCATGTGATGCCGTCTGTTAGAACCAGTCAGAAGCCGAGCTGCTGCATTCTGGACTAGTTGGAGGCGGGAGATGGATTTTTGATTTATGCCGGAAAGGAGGGAGTTGCAGTAGTCGAGTCGAGAGAAAATGAGTGCATGAATGACTTTTTCCAGATCTGAGCGTGACAATATGGGTTTGATTTTTGAGATTATTCTTAATTGAAAGAAGCAGGACTGGACAATTTTTTTGATCTGTGATTCAAAATTTAATTGAGAGTCAAACATTACACCCAAATTTCTGGCAACAGGTTTTAAATAAGCAGCCAGGGGACCAAGTTGACTTTTGATGAGACTGGTGTTATTGTTTGGGGAACTGAATAATATGACTTCTGATTTGGAGTTATTGAGCTGAAGAAAATGTTGAGCCATCCAGCAGTTAACGTCAGAGAGACAATCTTGTTGTTCTGAGTTTGGACTCATGGTTTAATGCACTTATTGTAAGTCGCTTTGGATAAAAGCGTCAGCTAAATGACATGTAATGTAATGTAACAATCTAAGACAGCAGCCAGGCTCATGGGTCACCAGGTCTCAGCGGAAGGTATATCTGTGTGTCGTCTGCATAGCAATGAAAAGATACGTTGTGTCGCTGGAGGATTTGGCCGAGTGGAAGCATGTAGATAGCAAATAAAAGTGGACCTAAAATTGAACCTTGTGGTACACCACAGGTAATGTGAGTTGTGGAAGACTAGTGATTACCTATGGTGACCGAGTACGATCTTTCTAAAAGGTATAAAATTAAGAAAAAGAATAAAACCAGCCAAGTGCAGTGTCCTTGATGCCAACCCAGGTTTTGAGGCGACCGATTAAAATGGCGTGATCTACAGTATCAAAAGCTGCACTAAGGTCTAAAAGAATTAAAACGGCGCTCTCCCCCCTGTCTGCTGCTAAAAGGAGGTCATTAGTTACCTTGAGGAGGGCAGTTTATGTGCTATGAAGTCCTCTAAAACCTGACTGAAATTTCTCAAATATATTATTATGATTCATAAAAGCTAGGATCTTTAGGATCTATCTTGTTTTTCTGGAGGTTTCTGGAAATCATCATCAAATGTGTCAACTGGAGGAGTTTCTTCTTTTTTGACATCTCTCCAGAATCTCTGTTTTGGGTGAAACAATAATAACTTAATTAAGTCAATTCCATCCCATAATCCCAGTTAAGGCATCAAGGGGCTTCAAAATGTTATGAACAAAAATACACAAGTGATATTGATTCTGAGATAACAAGTAAAAAATCCCTTATTAAATCAATAGGATGTAAATGATGGACAATGCAGGCTAAAACAAAAGCAGTAATTAAGCATTGAAAAAATTCATACTTAAATGGCTACCAATTAATCCTCGTCTTCAGGCAACAATCAGAGTATCTTGAATGCCTGCACATGTCAATACTCACTCGTGTGGCTCCTCGATAAAGTGCTTGACTTGTTTGCTGCCTATGATCCTGACAAGTCTGGGGATTGAATTGCCTCCAGACGTGTTTTTCTGAGCCATGATGCAGGTGATGTGATCTGGATGCCCTGGAGAACGAGACAAGGAGCCGGAGACAGCCATCAATCACACGGCTGATTGAGGGCTCGGCCCTGTAGGTGATGAAGCCAGTTAAGCACCTACAGCATGAAAAGTATTTTGCCACAGTAATCCTGTTCTTACAATTATTCCGTTTTCCATCCCCCGTTTACTTTTCCATGACCAAGTCTTGTGCTGTGTGTCTGAACCAGTTTCCCGAGGTGTCGGGCTTCCTGTTTGTTCTTTCCGCTGCATAGTAACCGCTCTGTCCCCCCCCCCCCCCCTACACACACACACACACACACACACACACACACACACACACACACACACACACACACACACAAGAGCGCGTGTTTTGCATTGAGTTGGCTGGAATTATTACAAATGTGTAAAAAGGCAGAGGAGAGAAGTGACCAGGTAAGGGGGAAACTAAATGCCAGATGAAGAAATATGACATAAATGTTATGACCATTTGTTGTGTCTCTTCCTTTCTGTCTCTTGTGTGCATGTGTTTGTGTCTCATGTGTACGTATTGCGCTGCAGTACTCAAATCCATAATCTAAAAAGTAATGGGATTCCTGCAGTGAAATGTATTTATTCAGTGAATGTACTTATTCAACTTAAAGCCAAAGTAACGTATCTTAGAACATTTTTTTGTTATATTCTTGTTAAATTCTCTTTACATATTGACAGTAATCAATAAATCAAATCAACTAAAACAAGGGTAATTTACAAATTAAACCTGCCCGTGGCGCTGGAAGAAAACGTCTCAATCTGGATAAAAGTGCTGCACCGACAGACGGATGGAAATTGCCTCCCACAGTTAGAAATATTATAAAATATCTTTCCTTTGCAACTGATTTCGCCGAGCTCGTCTCATGTTGAATGTCAAATCTGAATCAAAGTCACTCAGGTCATCAAATGAAGTAGTTGAGGTCTTTACTGGTCCACTCAGTTCTTTCTAACTAACCAAGTGGACTTGGATTTGTATTGGGTCCCTTTTAAAAGATGTTTTAAATAAAAATGTATCCAGTTTCAGTTAGGTTTTCCACAGGTCCCTTTTGGACTTGGACCATAAACACCTCTAGTAAAAGGTACAATATTTCCCTCTGAAATGACACTCAAGTACCATAACTTCAATAATTTGTTGGCCACCACGGGGTAAAGTATATTGATGAGTGGAGCTTTAAGTGCAGCACTTAGTAATATACATACTGTTATTCATTTCCAGCTGTCCAACTCTTCTCTTTATATGCCTCTGGCCAAAAATTAACAAGGGAATCAACTGGTAGAAGTTGACTTTAATTATGCAAAATCATTAATTGGAAAGATTTTGCTAATTAAATTTCCACAAGCGATAAGGAAACGGCGTTGATAAGAGGCCTAAGCGGAGATAGAGAGCCGAATTGCATTAATTACTCTATACCTGGAGGAGAAATCTGAGTCACTAGGTTCTGCTGCCCTCTAATCTTTTCATAGAATAAAGAGGTGGACCGCTGAGTCTGGCACGCTGCCAGGCCCGAGCCGCCGGAACAACGGCCTCTCCGTTTGATTTCCAAGAATTAAACGGTCTTAATAACTGTGGAAATGGCCGCTCATCCTTCCTGGCATTGGCAGTCCCTCCACGTCACAGACCTCTTTGAATGTCCTGCTGCGGCTGAAGTGTGAAAGTCAAACACGAGGTCTCGATCTTAGTGATGAAGCGAGCAGCAGCAAAACAGCTGTAGGATGTTTTCTGCCGCGAGGGGAGAGCGGTTTACCCACGGAGGAATCCTCAAAGGTCCATCTGGTGGTTCTGGGAAATGATGGCGACTGTGTTGTGTTTTTTTTTAACATATATCAATTCCTTATTAGGACATAGATGTTTTGAATGGACATAGGTGTAAATGTGAGCAGTGGTATTTCTAAATACCTGACATACTGTAAGACACAAACTGCCTGTTGCTGTTGGTATAGTGGACCTAACCTAGCCTAGCGTGTTAGCCCGGGGTATATTTATATCACTTTTTTCTTATTATGTCTCTTGTGTGCACTTTACCCTTTTTGCTGCTGTAATCCTGTAATTGTCTGCACTGCGGGACTAATAAAAGATTATTTTATTTTATGAATAGTCCTTAATTATATCATTAGATCCTAAAAGTTGTACAATTCAATAATAGCCAAATCTGCTTGTTCTATGAGCCCATGGATGCGGATAATCGAATGTGTTTTGCTTGATTCACTGAGCAACTTTCATAGGAATGAACATAGTCCCGCCTCCAACGCTGTATCCAGTTCTCTTTATACATGGTTGACTGCATTAATCTGTTCCTCAGACTGGACATCGTGGATCATATTTCCATATTGTCTCATAGCTAAAGAAACAACCAACTGCAGGGCGGTTTTCTGTCTCTAGACTCGCTTGAGGATGGCTGTTCTTAACCACTGGGAACACTTTTGACACACCTTTACGAACGCGTTAGTTTTGAGCTTTAGAAGTGAAGCCTTTATGCTTCATTTCTATCTAAAATAGTGAGTAGTTTCCATAAGATCGCTGAGCTAACCATTCTAAACCTAAACCCATGGATTAAATAAAGATAAATAAACACAATAGCCTCAGCATTCAGACCCAGTGGTGATTCTAGGATCATAATCCAGGGCCTAAATGAATAACTCTCAAGGGTCTCAAGTGAAACAAGATCGAGATAAACCGCAGTCATGAAGAAAAGAGGGATTTTTTTCCGATTCATGTGTTCGCGGAGCGAAGTTCTGAGCAGCAGGATGACATGAAACTGAACTGTTCAGTCACCTCTGTGTGTCTCACAGCTCCGACTGTCACCCTCATTTATGCACTTCATGCCGAGACGATCTTTTCACACACAGGCCTTAATTGATTAGCAGCCCAATTAAAGAGCAGCGATGGGGCGCCGAGGCTGGAAGAGAAGGTGACAGAATCACGGCGCCCTCCTCTCCTGTTGAGTAATTCTTTTACTGATGTCCTAAATCAGGTTTGCCTCGGACTGATAATGGATGTCCTGGCTATCTAAAAATGCACCGAAAGGCCGGCTCAATCCCTCGGCTGAGATAAAGCAGACAAATTAACACAAGGAGGAAAGTACAAGGAATAAAGAAAAACTACAAAGAGGAGCTCCTGAAGGATTTCGCCAGAAGTTTCGGAGTGTCTGTGTATGCAGACGTGCTCGTAAGTGACTGCACCTCCATGTGTGTCTGTCTAGAAGTGAATGTGAGGAAAAGGACAAATTTGGAGCTGAAATGTAGAATGATGAATTGGTCATTTAATGGGTTATCTCTGTCTCGTTAACCTTCGCCTGAGTGCAAATGGTGTGTTGGATTAAACAATGGGCTCTGAACATGGCAGACGCTACATCTCTCTGACTGGCTGTGTGGACGGACTCATTGATCACGTCCAGGATCGCCAACGCTCGGCGCCATCCATCACCAGTCCCACCTCTGGCTCAGATGGCAGTGTCGTTTAAAATTTTTATAAATGCCCTCTGCCACCACGTACCTGCACAGGAAATATTTGACATTATAATGTCCTTCAACACTCCAATGGTCACACGGACCCAAACAAGTCTGTAGCCTCGCTTGCGAACCTGCGAGCCTTTAAAGCTTGTTACACTCCGAAAAACACATATTTCGGATGGATGACAAAATGCACCTTGTTGTTTTTAGGCCATTAACCATTCCAGTGGGGGAGGGGATGTGCAGTACAATGGTTTGGTTGGCCCATAATGGCAAGTTGAGTTTCAGGTGTCATGAACCAACATTTCTGTCCCTACAGTCTAATAATAATCATCCATTTAATTTATATAGCACTTTTTAAGATACTTTACATGTTACACCGTAGACACAGCTACAGGGAGGAACGCAGGGTTAAGTGTCTTGCTCAAGGACACATCGACTAGGGCGGGGATTGAACTGCCAAACCCCTGATTGAAAGACGAACATGCTAACCACTGACCCACAGTCGCTTCACTAAAAACCTGAAAGAATCTCATTCAAATTTCACGGAAAATAAAAAAAATGCGTTTGATCATTGTCGTTGCGTGTACGAAAAATTCTATCAAGAGAATACGTTCCATGCTATCACCGGTTATATGTACATGAAAAGCATTAGTTGCGCATGGGAAAAGTTTGCCTTCAAAGCCCTCTTGAGGTTATCTGCTTAGGTTTAGGAAAATATCGTCGAATATATCCCAAGCGCACATTTGGTGTACCTTCACACGTGGCAGACAAAAATCATCCATTGTAGCAGGAAATGAGTCTTCAGAGGAGCTGCAGAAGGGCACGCCTGCCTGTCGCTTGAGGTCAAAGTGTCAATATATCCCTCAAGTAGAAAAATGTTTTGGCCAAATTGAAGTCTAAAAAAAATAAATGATGTCGTGAGCCACATTCTGAAATGGAACACTACTACTGAACAGTAAAATAAACAATGAAACATACTAAATCAAATGCATGTTTCAGTACAGGATAATAAATCCGTTTTTTGCTCTTGGCAGGCTCCAGCGTGGCCATGCCTCTCTATTAAGAAGGTGTCAAATGTGATGGGAGGGTTCTGCTCCGCCCTTCAGGGAGCTCGAGCCGCAGCGACACTCCACTCACACTGTTCCCCGTGTTCAAATGCAAATTACTTTTTCCTGACCCCTCTGCCGTGGACAGGGAGGGGCTGTAGCTTTCAAAGTGACCTGCTTTTTGCCTCAAAAGGCCGCGCGCCACCATGCAGCAGGCGCTGACAGGGCGAGAAGGCTTAGCAGATAATATCGTCCATGGAAACAGAGCAGCCGGCGATTCAGACAAAATCACCCATATGCAGTCCGACACAGAGTCTCTTTAACCCTGTGCAGCCCGAGGTCACTTTTGCAATTTAGAGATTTTAATATATATTTTTCTGACGGGAGACGATTCGCTCTGGTATTGTACCTGCTGGTTCACTGCTTTGGCTTATTGGGGCTCCCAAAAAGAGCGGAGAGTCATTCATATAATGTATGATTTCTGTTAAGGGGCTCTATGTTCCTGATAGAAACTTCTCATCAAGCTGCCACTAAGGGCTGCTTCTCCTTCCACAGTCCAGAGTCTGCAGGTTTGGTTGTTTGGCGACTCTAAATTGCCCGTGAATGTGACCGTGAGTCGCCGTCTGTGTCAGTCCCGTGATTGACTGGCAACCTGTCCAGGTTGGGCTCCGCCTCTCACCCAATGTCACATGGGATTAGCTCCAGGCCCTCCCATGACCCTAAAGGATAAGTGGGTATAGTTAATGGATGTTCAAAGGTTTGCTGGATTTTTATTTATTATCTTTCTCTCTTTTATTGATTCATAATCAAAGGCATGAAACAAGTTGGGCATCAAGGAGCCTTCCACGAACAGAAGATGAAAGCAGGTAATTAAAGCTTTTTCTGGAGGAGTTGTGGTCTTGTTGACCTGCTGAGAGGTCCTGTAGCACTCTGCTGGCCTCAGAACACTCATTTATAAGTGATAAAAAAACATTTTTGAAAAGATACTCAAATGGGAAATCCATCAATTACAAAGCACTAGGGTTCCTCAAAGGACAACAAAAAAAAACATTACAGGATATTCCCTTTTTTTATTTCTAAATCTTGAGATTGATACTGTACCACTCTGTGTGGTAAATATGAGGCCAGCAGCCAATTAACTTAGCTTGGCTTGGCTCACGAAATAAACATGTCATATCTTCTTTATTTAATTCTTAAAAACTGACATTAAAACGTCATGTTGCAGTTTTACAAAGTTTATGTGCCAAATGACTTTGCCTTTCAGACCCAAGACACAACTAACCCCCCTGTTTTTGAACAAACACAATATAATTTCTTAAATAATTACCTTAGAGGCTCTGATAGGTCTGATCTGTCCACACTAACAATCCAAAAGTCAAACTGTTCCTTTTGAATACACAGTATGAATTGAGTACTCACTGTCTCCATTAAATTAAAAGTCAAAGTTAAAGTCCACCTTTAGTTTTGTTATGGTATACTTATGACGTTCTATTCCCATCTTAATATAAAGTAAAATTGTAAAGCTTACCTTCAACTCCTCAGTGTTAAAAGCTTTTCAGACATTCTGTAATACCATAGACTTATTTCTCCACCACTGTGCACTAATAAAGCCACCTTCCTCAGATGGATACGGCGCAGCTTGCCCAATGAAATATTATTTCAACACAACTTGTTAGTGCGCTGAGCCCAGAGGAAGGCTGCTGTTAACAGCAGACTAACGCAACTCTGCTTTAAACAATCAACAATCATCTAGAGGGCCTTTCTATGCTTCTTCTGCTGCCCCTTATCTGTCTGCTGGAGACAGACACATATAATATATGTGACTGCTGAGTGTGTGTGTTAGTGTGTGTGTCCCTCCAGAGACCATGTCTATAAACCATCCTCAGATGTTGCAAAGAAGAGTTTTAAAAGAGTAATGACGACAGGGAAAAACAAGATTACAGTGAAATTCAATCCCACAGTCCTCTGATAGGTTGCTGTCCTTGTGGTCTCCTGCTCATGTATTGGTTGTTTCTTGACATCACTTCGTCCCTGACGCACACAAAAGAATACTTGGTCAACAACGAAAACGATAACCTAGATTTTCACGTCCAAATAATTGGTTGAGACCAACATGTCAGACAGTGAACCTGGTTGCATGAACATCCTATGTTCATTCTGGATCTCAACAGCAAAGTTTGGGGAAAAACATTGTCAAACGAATAGATGTGCGAGCTTAAACACAAGAATAAGAAGAATAGGCCAGTGAGATTAAGTTCAAGAAAGCTATTGGGGTTTTCTGACTAAACAATTCTGAGGAGCTGTGTTCTTTCCACCGATAGGAGCGTTAAATTGACGTAAACCGCCACACATCTTCAACTGGGAGATCTACTAGACTATATGAATAAATAAACAACTTTGACAAATACCAAAATCATACAAACGCAAGCAAAATAGCCGTCATGAAAGAAGGCTACCTTTTGCCATTTTAGGTTGAATCCGCTTCTTTCGGCTCAGTGGGTGTGCTTTGTGGTACTGGGTTAGTCTTTGTGCTACTGGGTTAGCCTTTGTGCTACTGGGTTAGTCTTTGTGCTACTGGGTTAGCCTTTGTGGTACTGGGTTAGTCTTTGTGATAAGGTTACTGGGTAAGCCTTTGTGGTACTGGGTTAGTCTTTGTGCTAAAGTTACTGGGTAAGCCTTTGTGGTACTGGGTTAGTCTTTGTGCTAACGTCACTGAGTAAGCCTTTGTGGTACTGGGTTAGTCTTTGTGCTACTGGGTTAGCCTTTGTGCTACTGGGTTAGTCTTTGTGCTACTGGGTTAGCCTTTGTGGTACTGGGTTAGTCTTTGTGATAAGGTTACTGGGTAAGCCTTTGTGGTACTGGGTTAGTCTTTGTGCTAAGGTTACTGGGTAAGCCTTTGTGGTACTGGGTTAGTCTTTGTGCTAAGGTTACTGGGTAAGCCTTTGTGGTACTGGGTTAGTCTTTGTGCTAAGGTTACTGGGTAAGCCTTTGTGGTACTGGGTTAGTCTTTGTGCTAAGGTTACTGGGTAAGCCTTTGTGGTACTGGGTTAGTCTTTGTGCTAAGGTTACTGGATAGCCTTTGTGGTACTGGGTTAGTCTTTGTGATAAGGTTACTGGGTAAGCCTTTGTGGTACTGGGTTAGTCTTTGTGCTGAGGTTACTGGGTAAGCCTTTGTGCTACTGGGTTAGTCTTTGTGCTAACGTCACTGGGAAAGCCATTGTGCTGCTGGGTTAGTCTTTATGCTAAGGTTACTGGGTAAGCCTTTGTGGTACTGGGTTAGTCTTTGTGCTAACGTCACTGAGTAAGCCTTTGTGGTACTGGGTTAGTCTTTGTGCTGAGGTTACTGGGTAAGCCTTTGTGGTACTGGGTTAGTCTTTGTGCTGAGGTTACTGGGTAAGCCTTTGTGGTACTGGGTTAGTCTTTGTGCTAAGGTTACTGGATAGCCTTTGTGGTACTGGGTTAGTCTTTGTGATAAGGTTACTGGGTAAGCCTTTGTGGTACTGGGTTAGTCTTTGTGCTGAGGTTACTGGGTAAGCCTTTGTGCTACTGGGTTAGTCTTTGTGCTAACGTCACTGGGAAAGCCATTGTGCTGCTGGGTTAGTCTTTATGCTAAGGTTACTGGGTAAGCCTTTGTGGTACTGGGTTAGTCTTTGTGCTAACGTCACTGAGTAAGCCTTTGTGGTACTGGGTTAGTCTTTGTGCTGAGGTTACTGGGTAAGCCTTTGTGCTACTGGGTTAGTCTTTGTGCTAACGTCACTGGGAAAGCATTTGTGCTACTGGCTTAGTCTTTGTGCTAACGTTAATGGGTTAGCTCGGTGCTTCTCTTTGTTTCTCAGCGGGTACATGCTCACTAACGAGTTAATCTCTGAACTTCACTGTTTCACAGCGTTCTTCAGTTTTTCAGTCACTCGTTTGCTTGTGTGCTTGGAGAGTAGGCTACCTTTACTGACTGAAAAAGGAGCTAAAAGGGTATCTGAAAACGTCTCCCTAAGAACCACGATTGTTCCTATTTCTTGCGATAGAGACAACAAAAAAATCTCCCTAGAATATAAACAACTGTCAGAGCTAAAAAAAAAAAAAGTAGATGTAACTTTGCTTCTTCATCGTGTTATGGAAGACAACACGTTGATCTGAAAGAACACATCTTCACATGTGTGGCTGTCAGAACCAAACCAAACCAAATTATTTTTGTTTGGCTGTGGGACGACACTTTACCACTCTCGACTTTGATTCATCTTCAAATCAATTGATTAGCTCCCTCTGGCCGCTCAGCTTGGAGGAAGAAAAGGGTCCAGAAGAGGTAGTCAGGTGACAGGACAACAAACGGTGGCCCGTGTGCACTCGGAGCGTCCAGCCGAGCCTGCTGGTTTGTCGGCCGCACAGCTCAGGGAAAAAGGTTAATAAGGTCACCTCCTCTTTACCGGAGAGACAGCACCGTCACTTTGCCTGCGAGGGAGCCTCGAACAGGTCTCTGCCACATGCAGCGCAGGAATATTTTAGAATATTAATTGCACACTTAGTATGCTGTTGTCATATGGATTTTATTAGAATTCCATCAACTCAATGAGGCGTGAAAGGGCCAGATGCTGTGTCCTCATCTATCCCACATATATTCTTGTCTTTTGTCAGTTGTGAGTGTAAGTCTGCTCATCACTTCAGTGATCTGATGTCATGTATTTATTAATTGGACCGGTGAGTTTAAAAATGGATTAATAGCGCTCGGATAGGATCTAGATTATGAAAATGGAGGCTTCATCATGTGTGGAGTAATGACAGTGTTAGTTTAGACCCACTATATATACTGTATATATATATACCATATATATATATTACCATATATATATATGGTAATGTGGTCAATTTACACCCTGCATCCATTAGCCAAAAACAAGACTGAACCCATAAATCCCAAACCAAAATGGAGATTAGGATTAGGGTGCAACCAGAGTTAAAGAATACAGTCAAAGTCAAGTCACAAGCGCTATGCATTCTCTCAGAAGAATATGGTTTATCATTGACATTAGTTCAGGCATGGCCACCATATGAGCCAGAGAACTATTTAAGGTCTAACAACTAGATGTTAGACCCTGCTAGGATACCTCTGGCTCAGGCCCTCCTTTCCACTGTCATTGCACTTTAGTGTAATTATGTATCACCACACAAATCAGCAATTAAACAAATCACTCAGGGATAGTTGGCCATGACGTTTCTTATGACATAATGAGAATCCCTAGGAAGTGTAATTTTACAGTTCTTACCTCTATGTGGCTTCGAGGACGGAATGGTCTGCATGATCAGCCCAGAGGTACAGTATAGTCAAGTTACTTCTGAAATAAATCTTAATCTTTTGGCCAAGGCTGATTCTTTGACCCAACTCAGCCCTGATCATAGGGCCCACTTTTAAATTGATTTGGAGAAGTTCATTTAATTCATCCCATAAGCTCCTTATTTATGCTGCTACTGAAATCCCAACAAATGGTTGTGTTTTTACTTTCTATTTAGTGAAATGGGAAGATGTTCCTCTGGGGACGAGACTTGTATATTGTTATCTTTGTAGACCAAGATCTGTGTGTTTTGCAGCAAGATCTTGTTCAACTTGTTTCCACTACAACAGATCTTGTTCTCCTGAATTCACATTTTATTTTCATGGATGGAACATCTTTTCGGGACATGAACAGGGGTTCCTGTTCATGTTTAGCTGCACATGTTTATTGATATTCATGTTGGTTTATAGGTCATTTGATATGCAATGGTTTCTTGTTTGTGCATTGACATCTTGTTTAACGACTGTTTCCAAACCAATTTGCTGAAGTTGACGTACTGATGCTCTCTGGCTGTGTAATTATGTAAAAGAGACATTCATTTACAACACTTCTACACCTCAGCACTTAGTGATTTTACCTTCAGCGGAAGTGACTTTTACGACTGTGTTGGAGGTGAGAGTCAATGAAGCACATGAGCGGAGGTTCTCAATAACATTATAACTCTCTTTTACTGCATTCAAGAGCTGTGAGCCTTGCAGGCAGCAGGAGTTGAGCCTCCTTTTCTCCTTCAACATTGTGCCAAGTTGACTGTGTATCACAAGACTGCTTACCTTCCTTTCCTTTTATCGAGTATATCTTTACTCAAAACCACAAAAAAATAAGCTTTTTGGACAACTTTAAATGAAAATACTGGGGGTGTGGTTGAAGACTTTTCAGTTTTGGCACTGTAATATGTCTTTCTCCCTTTCATACACTGAATTATTTTGTTGTTGTTATTGTCACACAGTCAACATGGCTCAATGGATGGCAATGTTGAATCTCTCCAAACATTGGATGGCTTGGCTTCAACCTTTGTTCAGAGAGTCAAGTTCTCCTCAGGGTGACTTCGGGGATTCCTTCACTTTTACAAGTACCTGGAAACGGCCTCAGCTGAATCCAATGGAAGCCCATTTCACTGGGATGAAAAAACAAAAGAAAGATCCTGGAAGTCATTATAATGAGGACATTTCTCCAAATAATGACTTAGCATCTCATAATTATAACTGACGATCTCGACCTGGAAGTCTTTGCCAATAAAATCTACTGCAGTAGAAAACTGTGCCAATAACATAAGCTAGAAGTAGGGCAGGACTTGAGTCTTAAAGTCAGAAGCATACCATAAGTCATTCAAAGTAATATTATGAAGAGTAATACCAAATATACCATGTATGCCTGGTAAATATTCTGCCAATAACTATAATATAAGGTTGGTTTGCTCAAAGGTTCTGCTATTGTTAGTGTGGATATAAGGCTATGTTTTATTTATTGTTCTTTGTACTAATTCATAACTCTTTCCACATTTGTACTGGACACACACGCACGCACGCACACACACACACACACACACACACACACACACACACACACACACACACACACACACACACACACACACAGTGATTGTAAGAGTCCCTCAGTTTGATTGGAGTCCGTGGTGGTGGTTGTGGTTTGTCCCCTGTAGAATTGGAGAGGGGGAAATTGAATCCACAACCTTTGGACAAGCAGACATTTAAGACCTTGTCAGAGTGAGATAGGACTCCCCGGCCCCGCCAAACCCTGACAGCTGTCTCCATCACTATCAATATCCCTCTTACCACCAGCAGCCTCCCCTTTAAAACAAAAGTTGAGAATGTATGTTGAGAACAGATATGTCGACACGATTTTTCTCAGGGTAGGTTCAAAGTACAAAGCACACCTTTTTTTGGGGCATTTCATATAAAGCCAACATGTCGACATGGGTTCACTCAGGAGGCCACGAAATTTGAAAATGTTTAACATCTTCAAATTCATGCAATGTTTTAAAATGTTTAGAATTTCAGTCAAAACACAGAACATATTTCCATTGCATGAGGACTGCATACGATTTTGTACGTGACATATGTGCGTCTAGTGTAGACATTGTTGATATTAGTCTTTTTTAATTCACAACAATATCATTTCTTTATAAGAGTACAACAGTTTAATAACAACAGCCAACTCTATATTATTTCAGGATTAACATTGATACTCAAGTTTTTTTAGGCCCATTGTTCATAGATTATGATGCAATTAAAATATTTCATTTTGTGAACACAGTTTAGAGGTATTCAAGGGTTCTGTCGTTCATGCTCTATCCTTGTATTCACCTTGAAGTCGTCCCTAAAAGACCTCTGGGTAATGTTACCATTGGGAACACCAAATGTATTTAAAATTATCTTGTTTTCTGCTTAACAATATAGCCTGATGCAGAAAAAATGAAGTTCACTTTATTACCTCAGGGTAATAAGGAAATTAAGTATTGGGCTTAAAAATATGATTAGCCACTACTGCAACTACTATATTCGGCAAAATCTCATCTCGTAGCAAAATTTCACGAAGCTAACAGAGATGATTAGCTCTGCTGATTCTGACACACACACACACACACACACACACAAACACACACACACACAATGAGACACACGCAGCACCGACTCAACACCAAATGCATCTAATTAAGATGTTGGGAAGATTTTCTACCATTTATAGCTCTGGCTCCAACACAGAGCCACATATCCCATTTTAGTTGTACTCCTAAATGCGAGGTCAGTGGCATCTTCATGCCAGCTGCCAGCTATTTCCATCAGTGTCACTGTAATCAAATTAAACCAATGTGGTTGCTGTGAGTAAATCCACATTACTGAACATAATTTCCCCTCCCGTCCTGACATCCCGCTCCGTGTGCTCTCGCTACTGCAGTCCCTCCCGTCGTTATGCTGCATCCCTTTGCAGAGACGGGACGATAAATGGCAGGAGACGAAGAGGAGGACATGTTCACCTCGGGGGAACCCGCTCTGGATCACGGGCGACGGCCGAAGATGAACTACCGTGAGATTGAACTGTCACCGTTATATAACAGCTAAACAACAACAACAAGAGTCCTTATCCTACAGACACTGATGGATGGCATCATTATGGAGAATGACTGGGGGGCAGGGGTGTCACATTATGAACAGCAACAATCCTTATCTTGTGATTTATTAAATATATTGATTGCTTCCTCCTGCAGCTCACCTTAGGACGATCTCGCAAAGTTATTGTTCCATCTCCAAACGCGTTGATTTGCACACCATTTTCAACAAGTCAACCACCTCAGTCGTTTGTTCCGACCCTCTATTGCAACCCACAGGAGCGTTTCCTAAACTAGTGCCCCTTCACGTCCTCATACCTAAACATAACGGTCCCCATTTGGTTCAGTTTACGAACATATCATTGATTCGTAATAATAAACTAATTGAATCTCAAGGAAGACACTCTTTACACTCCCATTCATAGTGTCTCTAATTCTCACAGCAATTACTCCATCAGCTGATTGGGGGCGTGTACGTTAAATGAACCAATCAGATTCAGCGCAGTTTCTGTAAAATATGTTCTCTTCTCTGCTGTTGTCAGTTGTCATTTCAACTCAAACCGATGCAACCCTCCTCCCCCCCAGGCTCCTCCAATCAGCATCAGTCCTGCTCATCTTTCTTCTTCTTCTTCTTCTTCTTCTTCTTCTTCTTCTTCTTCTTCTTCTTCTTCTTCTTCTTCACAGTGTCTGGACTCCAGGGGGATTCTGCCGTCACAGACCTCAGCATCACTACCCTTGCTTATCCTAATTCAGGATGGAGTCCAATTCGCCAAAGACTTTGCACTATTGAAATATATGCAATTGTAATAAATTATTGTTAAACTGTAAAACAATTCTCTCCTGATTGAACTTAACCTAGTCAAGTTGATCTATAATTCGTACTGTACTGGACGGTATAGTCATTAGCTTTGACATAAAAACAAATAACAAAAAAGTCAAATTATGAATTTGACTTAATGGGGTGGCAAATTAAAATGATCTGGGAAACATAAATGTCTGTACCAAATTGTATGCCAACCCATAGTAGATGTTGAGACATACACTGCTGCTGGTGCTAAAGGAAAGGTCAGACAATCATCTGTCACTAGGATTTATCCTGTGTGTAAATTAACCAAAATTCATACACAATGTAATTAATTGCACCAATCCAAGCATGTGATTCACAACACTTTGGGACAGAGTCAGAGTTTGATCCCCTGTTAACCCCGCACGCCTCCATGATACACTAGATCTGCTGGTTAGAAAACCTCAGACTGAATGTACTGAGGTGTTCTGTAAAAAAAAGGCAACATGATGCAATGATTTTTTTAAGTTTTCTCAACTTTTGACGACGGTAGTTGACTTAACTAAGATTTCTAAGTAGAGAAAAAGTTCTGCCAACTTAAATTTTCTTGTTCACTCAATTAGGACATTCCTGTGAGGCTAACACAAACATTCTTGTTTCAGTGCCATGTATTTCTACCTTAAACAAACACAGATATACAGATGGCAGAATGGATGTTTCTGAACGTGATGATCCAAGATGGGTTATGGACGTTGCATTCCTAGTGGACATAACACAGGAGCTGGACATCCTTAACCTGAAGCTCTCATCCATTTCACAACATGCAGACCTCTTGTGGAAGAGAGCGCAGCCTTCAGTGGGGATGAATATGCCTCTGCTGTTGGAAACCTCCTGCAGGAGATTGATCAGCGTCTTGCTGACTTCAGCCGATGTGGAGAGTGTCCCAAGTATGTTGTAAATGGGACTTATTGACTTGCAGTGCGACCGTGATCTAAAAGCTAAACTCAGAGATGCACTAGGACAACCAGACCTGACAATGTATGAGAGAATTACCTCCATCCTTCTCTGAGCTGACTAAAGTGTCGGGTAATGTGGCTTACTGGAAGCACGTATCTGTGTGAGAAACCTTTCTCGACTATGAACTTTAATAAATGCAAGTACAGGTCCAGGCTTCGTGATGCCCATCTTGAAGCTGTCCTCTGGGTTTCTACTGCGCCCTGAATCAGGGCCAATGAGGCTCAGCTGTGTGAGCAGAAATGCTGCCAGGTGGCAAGAAATAGAACAAAGTACAAATGTAGTCAGGATTGCATTTGTTGGTTCGGTGCAATGTTTCAATACGTAATGTAAAATAATTTAAGGAAAATATATTTGCACTGTTAAAAACTACTATATATGTATAGAAACTGCTCGTTGCATTTTTTTGTTAAGCATGATGAAAATATGTTTTCAAAAATATTGCACTTTCTTGTCGGACTTGAAGGTTGAAGTGGCCCTCCGATGAGGCGACAACACCACGGTGGCCCCGAGCCACATTGAGTTTCAGGTCCATCAATCATGGCGACTTCTCCAAGCTGTTTTAACTGTATATGGCAAATCACACATTGGCTGGTATACTATAGCTGTATGAACTAAAAATAAAAAATGTTTTGCTGTGAATTAATTAAATGGATGATAAAAATGCCAAAATAACTACGCTCTACAATCGTGTTTTTTTGTGGCCTGCCTAATTTGAATGCCGGCTCTTGCCTATCCAGACGAGAGGTCATTGTCAAATAATCTCTTTACGCATTTTTGTTGAAAGAGCTTTAATAAGCAAAATGAAAAGAAATGGTTGATCATGAACTTTGCAAGAGCGTGCCTCAAAGTGAGTACGTGAGTGTGGACATTGGGTTTGGGTCAGACAGTTCAGTTGGAAATAAGCAGCTGAGCATAGTGCTGCATATAGCAGCTAAAGAGTCAGGTATTTCCTTTAAGAGTTGGACCCAAAACGGAGCTAAAGGAGTGAATATCGGACAAATTAATTAAAATGTCAGTCTCTGCTGGATGTCTAAAGAGCCAACTGTTTGTTTACAAGATCGCTATAACAACTTAAAAAGGTGGCGATATATTAATATTGGTTTCACAAATTCTGCTGGCCCTAAGAGGCAACTTCAAGTGACGTTTCTGCTGCTTTCAGTGCAGTTGAGATTAAATCTCAGGTTAATGCGCCAAAACGATGTTAAATTGGTGGCCCTTAAATTAATTAATTGTGGTACATTTGAGGCCTTTTAATACATTAAAGATATGTATAGTATGTGTATATCTGAATTGTCTGTTAAACATGTGTTGATTGTCTCCATAATGTAGATATTCTTCCAGAGCAGAGGTAGGAGAGACATGCACATCAAAGTGTGTTTGTAAAACTTGTGTGACAATGCTTTGTTCAGCTATTCCATCAACTGTATTTGAAGAAATGCCTACAATATGATGGTTTCAAGCTAATGTAACATCTGTCTGTGACCTGTTGTTTATCACCAGGTGGCTGCGTTGTTAAAACTTCAGCTGCTGGACTCTGACAAAAGCAACAATAAAGTTCTTATATTTATTTAACCTCTTCCCACTCCTGTAAAATTAGCCTAAAATGCCCATTCAAGGCATACCCAAAGTAAATTGAAAGCTGTTCCCAGAAAGCCTCATTTGAGAAATTTAGGGGGAGCTCTCGTTTAGGGGGAGCTCTCGTAACCTTTTTTTCTGTATACATTTATCCTGTATATTTAGGTTTCTGAAATAAAAAATATAAAGTCCTTGTCAATGTGTTTCAGGGTGTTAGAGTGCACATTTTATTTTCCAATTATTTGCTGTGGCCATCTATGCACGGGAATGCACTCAACATAGTGACACATAGATCACTTTCGAGTCTGGCTGTCATGGGATGCAGCTATAGGTCTGGTCTGTTTAACAAAGCAATGTAAATGATTGCAAATCATAGCCATGCAAATCTTTGCAAATTATGCGATACATTTGTTATTCCAACAAATATATAAGCACATTTGATGGGACAGTCAGCTAAAACATACTTACCTTTGATGACATTACATTGACTTATCGCTGTTTTCTCTCAGAGAGAAAAAGGATGGAGGGTAACAGCCACACAATCATTTTCTCACTGTTCCGTACAACCAGGCCAACAGCTGTGATTGAGACGGGATTGCTCTCACATTGGCCTCCTAGCTGAAGGCAAGTCATTTGAAAAGTAACATTATCAGCTTTACTTTTGGCTCCCTGCAAGCGGTAATTTGTCACATTATGTTTCTGTTACGCTGTAGGCAGAAGCTTGAAATATCCTCCTCTGTGGAAGCTGCTGGAGGTGACGAGGATTAGAGACGGACATTTGTATGCTCGGTTTGCTAGTTTGCAAACGTCCAAAAAAAAAGAGGCCCAAATCAAAAATGCTTGTTAACCCATTTTGAAAATACGTATTAGGGCAACGATAGGGAGAAGTTTGTTTTTTATTAGTTGCTTATGGAAAAGCTTTGTTTTTGAGTCAGGTTAATTTGAAAAAATGTTTACAGTGCAGTATGATGTCCGTGGAATCTCCCTCTGTAAGTGGACAGGCCGGTCTGTGCAAGCCCCGGCTCACCATTTGTGATAATTACATTTTCTGCAGAGCAGATTTTTATCTTTCTGACACATCAAGGGGAACCTGTGAAAATACCATTTTCCCTGGGAGGACGTCTGAGGAGGGAAAGCAGCAGAAACAAATGTGTTTCTTCAGTTGAAAGACAGCCTGGAAAGGCTATTCAAAACAATTCCATTTGCCAGAGGTTTCCATGATCACATCTGCCATGGAGGGGATGGACCATCAAAAAATAGATCTGCCCAGGAGCAAAAATGCATGAAGCAATAAATATATTCTGCAAATAAAATGCCTTATTTTTCTTTATTCTAATTGGAGTCTATATACTTTTCTTTTACTATACTTTTTTTTCAGTTGACATTTTTCATTCTCAGGTAGTCAACTAATTTCACTACATTTGATTTCATGTTAAAAATGAAGCAGAAAATTGCAAAGTCTCTAATAACAACGAAATGTAACAAAACTAAGTAACGAAACTACATTTTGAAGTGAATTGTCCTGAACACTAATGATGTCAGGGAAACCCCCACGACATGTTTCGGATGCAGCCGCACAGGAGAGATCGGCCGTTTAATGATTCATGACTAAAGAACAGGAATGACTTTGCTAAACGGGCTGAGACGGGTACCCTTGGAGTCCACTGGAAGGAGAGAGCGCAAGGGGAATGCGTTAATGCAGTATTGATCACAGTGACATTACTATCAGTGAGACGAGCAGAAAGGTTGCAGTCACTCACTCGTACTCTACCTTGTGAGTCCACCTCTCCCACACTGTGAGGGTCCGACACACATCCACCTAAAAAAGGTGTTCAAATGATCTTTTTGTTGCAACTCTGGTTTGGTGTCAAGCCATCAGACGACGTTTGACCACCTCTGATATGATGTTACCGTTGTAATCCTTAAGATATGCTTTTACTATGTTATTCTTTTTAATAACCAACATTAAAAAAAAACAATTCCAAAAAGAGGCCAAACGATTGTTTTAAGACTTTTAAATCATCAATCCCAACGATTATTATTTGACTAGTTTAATTGCCAGACAGTTTTAAACACATTACAGGTCTAACCCAATTAAAGGATCTGAATCACATTATGTGGAGCTGAAAACAAAGCAGTCGGTTGCAATGCACAGATGGAGCCGAGCATAACGTGGGGTTTCTCAGAATCGTTCGATACGACGAGGTCGGATTGAGACAGAATGCTCGTTTTATCTTGTTGGCTTCGCCTTGTCTGAAGAACCTTGCGATTCAATCTCGACCTTGTGTTGTATTCTTTGACAGAGCAAAGTTTTTAATAGAGTCTACAGAGTCTTGTGCTCGTTTTGGTTCCTGCTGTCGAGCTGCAACGACATGAAGGCTCGTCACGTCTGCTCCTGTGAGCCTTGTGGAGCTACAATCACTCATCCACTGGAGGAAACGCAAGCTGTTGGTACTACAGAAGTGGCGTGGATCATTAGACGAGCTGAGGGGGACTCCATGCGCCAGATGTGCTGTGGCTCTGGCTCCACGTCCCAACATCCGCTGGCACACTGACAGCATCTCTTTATTGCTCATCACAGAGAGTAATTCGTGCTGCCGTCCTAGGAAACCCTCTGGGAACTCATTTAGGAAAGAGGGCGAATCCCTATTAATGTTCAGGTAAAAAGCTGCAGAAAAAAGCTGCAGAAAAAAGCTGCAGAAAAAAGCTGCAGACCGCACCAGAATACAACTGTAGTTCCTCCACTGTTGACCCAGTGACAGAGAAAAGGGGACAGTTTGATATATGAGGATTAAACACAACTATATAGATATTTTTTCCATGTTTAGGGGATGATAATAATTACAAATTCTTCTTATTTCAAGCTTTATACCTTCATCAGACATACTGTATGTCATATATTTTCTTTCATAATTGAAGTTTCCAGAGACCCGGCTGATGAACTAAACATACTAAAAACAGACACATTATCTCTACTTGCTGTCTTTCTCTGCTTTGCCATATCATTTTTTTTTATAATCACAACAAAATATTAAGTAATGCTGGAATAAAAGAATCTCAGTCATGTGAAAGGATAATATAAAATTATGCCACGAGGTTGTGGAGCTTTGCCTTGGTGGAGTCTCTCCAGCTGTCTTCTCACCTGGTCAGTCGTCACAGAGAAGTGGGTGAGGGTGGAAGAACCTGTTGTGCAGCTCACCAGGGGGGACAGAGGGGGAGGTGTTTGGGAGAAGCCAGTTATCTCCTTCATCTCGGTCCACACCTCCCTCACATTGTTCTGCTGGAGTTTGGCCTCCAGCTTCCTCCTGTAGGAGTCCTTGCACTCCCTGAGCTTCACCTTCAGGACGCGCTGGTCTCTCCTGAGCTCGTCCCTGTATCCAGACCTGAAAGCTGCTTTCTTATAATTAAGAAGTACTTTCAGGTATAGAGCATTTTATTACAGCATTAAGGTAAACCTGTACATTAGCTTGCTTCAGCCTAAACAACACACACAGCATTGACCCTAGCGTTAAGGTCATGTAAGCTTGCGCCGAGTTACTTAAGGTCACGTAAGTTTGCGCCGAGTTACGAGAGCCCAAGGCCGAACTCAGTGGGAAAATACAAAAGAAGGGAGCGCCCGGTCCCAGCACACACACTGCCCTTATCTAGAACTAGGGCAAAGGAGAGGAAGATACACAGTGGCATCACAGCCGTTAGTCAAGGGCACCCCATTATACCAGCTCCGACCATGCCCCCACCCTTGCACCCCGACAACATGCACAAACACTGATAAGAAGGAGCCGGGACGTGAGCCAGTGTGGGTGGAAGATACCCAGTGCTCCGACCAGACGGCTTGGAATAAACCATGCCCCGTCTGCATCATTTTTGACTTTTAACCCAATAGGACCTCACAAGAGGAATCCTATATGAAGCTTCCACGCAATCTGTTTAAGCGCCTTTGTCTTTGGACACTCAACCCTGTTGGATGTTCATCTTAGGACCGTGCACGTTTAACTGTACGGGAGCATTAACTCTGCTTTTATACTGAATAAATATTGAGAACTAACTTTACTTCACCGGACTCCGTTTGCTCATTAATTGTTGGGTTGTACTCCACAACACAGGTCACTGGTCTATGGTTTATTGTTTGGGAAGCAGCGTATAGTCCGGGATGGTATGGTGGTGTGTACACAGAATTGTATGTATTCTGTGATGCAGTCCGTCATGCTGCTGATGTCCTCCCCATGTGGGCCACACAGCACATCCCAGTCCATTGACTCAAAGCAGTCCTGCCCCCCTCGAGATCATCTCCTAACAGTCTTGGTGGTCACAGGCAGCCTCTGCACCAGAGGAACATAATTTGGTGTCAACAGGACCAGGTCATGATTAGACCTGCCAAGGGGGGGGGGGGAAGGGGGGGAAGGGCGGTGGCACTGTATGCATCTTTGCATACAATAGGTCCAGAGTTTTATTGTTCCGTGTGGGGCAGTCAACATACTGGTGAAAAGTTGGCTTGGCTTTATCCGGGCCGGTGTGGTTAAAGTCACCACTATGTAATTTGTCATTTCCATTTAAAATGCATGGGAAACTATTTGTGAGCTATTTTACAAAACTGGTTCTGCCTGAGGATTCCAGATATAGAAGAAAGTCCCTTCCCGGAAACCCTACCAGGTTTATGGTACATATTCGTGTCCCATTTGTGACGGTGCTAGTGAGGTGTAGTTACATTGATAACTGATAGCCAGCCAGCTCAAAGAGCAATGTCGCCTATTTTGGGAGGAAAGGTGAATAAACTTTGCTGTGCCACCTCACCTTTAAGCTATTTCTTGGGATTTGTATGTCCCCGTGCATCTCAAAGCTGATGTTTCCTGTTCCAAAAAATGCGCTGATCAATGCAGGACAATTCAGATGATGCTTGAGGTAAATAGAAGGTTGAGATGAATAAGAAGAACGTGCCAATGAGCAATTTCATAAGTGAGTCCTTACAAGTAATGTTAAAATTGCTTTTGTGACGCAAATGGTCCAATTTGTTATCCATTTAATATTATTTTAATCATACCCTGACTCAGTCGATGTGATTATTAAGACGTGTATTGAATTTGATCATTATTTAATGTCTCACATATCACATATCACATCGCAGATAACGACCGTTGAATAACTGGAATATGAAATAGTCTGAGGCTCAGATACTTTTCATCTGATCCCTCTGTGTGCAGCCGCCGCAGCTGCCGTGAGGTCGAAGGTGTTCGCAGCGATACAAAAGTTCAAAGGTGAACAGGGAGTTAGTCTTCGCCAAATGTCAGCTGGTCCTCTGCATGAAAAGACCACCTGGCAGTAAAAGTAAAGCAGGACAGAGAGAAAGGATTGTACTGAACGGGGAAAATACTGCTGAAAACTGAATGAAACACAAAAAGGCAGCTTTGACGGATAAAAACAAACCATCAAATAGAGTTTTCATTGGAAAAAAATTAATTCCCTTCCTAAATTCATGCTCACCTTTTTTTTTCTTTCATTTGAAATATTGATATCATAATAAAAAACAGTGATGTCCATTTTTTAAATTAATCCCCAAAGGAAAAAAAAAAAATCCCTTCCATGTGATTAATGCAATTGAAAACAGCCACTGCTCGTCATGTCAGAGGATGATGATCATGAGAGTCAAATCCAGATTTTGTGTCACCTGTAGCAACGTCATTATGGACAGGCTGACCTCAAGGACTGATACATGTTTGTTAGATTGTTAGTGTTGGATGTATTTGTCGGTTGATTCCGATTCATTACTTTACAGTTTACTCTCTGTTGAGTAACATGATTTACAGAAATAAACTGACATTGTGAAGTGAATAACACCAACAGTATCTCCTAAAATACCAACCACTAATTTGCAACGACAAATATGATAAGAGTGAAGCATATGACGATGTGAGGAAATGTTGTTATTAACGCACGTGGCGAGTCGCAACAAATGTTATTAAAACTGAAATCAAATGTATGTGAACATTTATTTAATTTGATTTCACGCCTAAATATCCAATCTCGTAAGTTAATATCCTCATCAGCATTATTAAAATATTAAAATAAGTGACCCGAGACACAACGTGCTTATTAACGTTTAATGATTGTTACGATCTTTCTCTAACCTCCACCAAAATGCTTACCACTGACAGGACTCAGGATGTGAACCAGTCAAAGTCTGGTGCAGGAGATGAAACTCTTAAAACACGTTGCCTCAGAATATGTTCCAGCCAGACATTCATTTCTAGCCAAGCTTCTGCAACCTGCGGTCAAGCTTCTCTGTGTTGGTCTGCAGAGACCAGGCTGGCCACTGAAACCGAACGTTTACTGATAATACATTTAATTTGTTTTCCAAACACATCCGCTGGCCACCAGAGACTGAGTGAAATATGTTGTGGTCATATTCAGGCAACTCAAAGCACCAGGAAAATGTGCAGTCTTGGTTAAATACCAAAAGTTAACTTTTTCAGTATTTAACTAAACTACCATCTTCCTCTAGTCTAACCTAACCCGCTGCATGTGCTTTAGTCACCTGACCCATAAACACTGTGAAAGGGGTGACTTTCATTGTGTAGATGGAGCTGGGCAGAATTTAGCACTAATGAATTACACTTTTCAAACCAGGATGAATGAAGAAAAGGGGGGAAAAGTGCGGACGGAATATTTTCTTTGCCACTCTAGCTGCAGACGGGCAGACAGACGGCTAGACAGACGGGCAGACAGACGGGCAAACAGACGGGCAAACAGACGGGCAAACAGACGGCTAGACAGACGGTCAGACAGACGGACAGAGAGACGGGTAAACAGACGGGCAGACAGACGCTAGACAGACGGGCAGACAGACGGCTAGACAGACGGGCAGAGAGACGGGCAGAGAGACGGCTAGACAGACGGGCAGACAGACGCTAGACAGACGGGCAGACAGACGGCTAGACAGACGGGCAGACAGACGCTAGACAGACGGGCAGACAGACGCTAGACAGACGGGCAGACAGACGGCTAGACAGACGGGCAGACAGACGCTAGACAGACGGGCAGAGAGACGGCTAGACAGACGGGCAGACAGACGCTAGACAGACGGGCAGACAGACGGCTAGACAGACGGGCAGAGAGACGGGCAGAGAGACGGCTAGACAGACGGGCAGACAGACTGCTAGACAGACGGCTAGACAGACGGGCAGACAGACGGGCAGACAGACGCTAGACAGACGGGCAGACAGACGGCTAGACAGACGGGCAGACAGACGGGCAGACAGACGGCTAGACAGACGGGCAGACAGACGGCTAGACAGACGGGCAGACAGACGGCTAGACAGACGGGCAGACAGACGGCTAGACAGACGGGCAGACAGACGCTAGACAGACGGGCAGACAGACGGCCAGAGAGACGGGTAGACAGACGGTCAGACAGACGGCTAGACAGACGGGCAGACAGACGGCTAGACAGACGGGCAGACAGACGCTAGACAGACGGGCAGACAGACGGCTAGACAGACGGGTAGACAGACGGTCAGACAGACGGGCAGACAGACGGCTAGACAGACGGGCAGACAGACGCTAGACAGACGGGCAGACAGACGGCCAGAGAGACGGGTAGACAGACGGTAAGACAGACGGACAGAGAGACGGGTAAACAGACGGGCAGAGAGACGGCTAGACAGACGGCTGGGGCAGACAGACCAGCAGACAGACGGGTAGACAGACGGTCAGACAGACAGCCAGTGGGGACAGAGAACTGTGATGCTGAACTGCAAAAAAACAAAACCCACGTCAAACTTAGCAAATGCAAATCCATAAAACAAATTCTTCTTGCTCCTGTTTTATTGAACTGTTATTTCTGTTATGTGCTCATGCATTTTACTTCTTAGATTCCCAAACAGGCTTCAATGTAAACACGAGTTAGAAGACAACAAAAAAAACCTTGGACCTACAGTTGGAAAATGATGCTGTATATTCGATAGAGGCCCTCAAAATACATCAAGCCAATTTCATTTCATTTGTGGAAAAACAAAATATATTCCAGGGTCCTATTTACCTGCAGAGTATGCAGGGAAGAATTGAGGAGTAGATGAAGGCTGACCTACTCATCCTCCACATGACGCTGCTTTAACAACAAACAACAAACACACTCTGACAAAATGCAAGTGAGAGTTATTGACACAAAGTCTGGTGAGGCTGAACAACTTGTGCTTGTATGTTCTTTCGGAGCGTTCTCGACACTTTCTGGAACGTTATCGTAACGTTTGTTTTGCACAGAGGCTTTAAAATCCTCCATTCCCACAGTGTTCACTCTTCACACATCTTTTTTGTTCAACATTTTGAAACTCTTGTCCTGGTCGCAGACACATTACTATGGAATCTTTTCACATTGGGCCAGACGATCCTGAAAGTGAGAGGAAGTCCAACTATCGGCTCCATAGAGACGTATGTTAATTCAGAACAGAAAACTTGGAGATATTCAGGCAAAGTTGATTGTAATAGCCCCTTTTTAAGGAATAACAAGACTGTCTTTTTCCTTCTCAGATTATACCAAATAATGAACTTCATTTGATCGATATTCTATGGGCAGCCTCAGGCGAGTGTCACATGCACATACTCTAATTATAATTAATATGAACACAGGTCAATGGAATTAATTACCTGTGTCTGTCGCCAAATTGTTTCTTACAGCTACTATTTAAGGATAGATCGTTCAACATTAAGGCTTACTCTGGGTTTTATTCATACCGGTTTTCATAAAACCGCTAACACGTGTTGAAATAGTAAATAATAGAATTATGAAACAGCAGATCCACGGACGTCAAAGACGTTCATTTTATGGAAAATGTCCTCCAAAAGGGCAAAAGGGTTGAGGATAAGCATCATGGAGAGTGTTCGCTGCAAGCGAATCCACTTCTTGAGAATCCGCTCACCTAAGAGCTTCTGAGGATCAGGATCTGACATAAGCAAGGGAGAGTATGACCTTGATGTTTTTTAGGGAGAGAGAAAATGACTTCCAAGTCTGCGAGGATGAGGGGTGAAGAGTGACAGAAGAAACGCTTGAATCAGCCTGCAGGATGGAGGGAGGGGGGTCGGAAGGATACGGAGAACAGATGAGCGAAGAGGTGGGATTGAGCATTTGTCTGGCTCGGGCCATATCTGATTAAAGTATATGAGTCCAGTATGAGGGGTAATTTTCATCAAGCAGCCAGATAAGCCAGAGCTACACTGACTGAGATGCTTTGTTATTCAGCAGGACTTGATCACAGGGGTGTGTCCTCCGCTGCCGTCACAATCCCCGCTGATTAACACAGAAATAGATAGGATGCTCTGTTCAAGCTTCTTTTTCTATTCCCCCCTCTATATCATACAGATGTAGGTGCAGGAGGCAGGGGAATCTTTTGATAACTTATTACCTCAAACTAAAATTGATTTCCTGAAATTGATTTGTGTGCTTCTGTGTGTCAAAGCAGGCAGGGAATCGAAGGTCGGGGCAGGCAGGCAGGCAGGCAGGGTCAGAACAGGCAGATCAGGAATTAAGGACAAAAGTAATGCTGGAGAGCTTGGCCCAAAAAACACAAGACAATCTGGCAGAGGACAAGTGAGGGACTAATGAGGGAATGGGCTGCAGGTGAGACGGGCGTGAGGACCAGGTGAAGGGAATGAGAGATGATGAGGTGTGAATGACCGGGTCTGAAATGACAAGAGAGTTCATTAAACCAGAAAACAGAATGAAAACAACTAATAATGACGGAGAATTCGTGACAGTGTGCTAGGTTTTTAGAAAGAATGAACCAATCAGAGTTCAGTAGATGGGATTAAGAATGGAAACATCACTGTGCCAGTGCCAATATTACAGTGATAGAAAAATAACCATGAAAAATGAAGGAGAAGCATAGATGAGGTGGACTTATATTCTTCGATGAGGAGATGTAGATGAGAAGTAGATTACAGCTGAAACACTGACAGACCAAATAATGAAATGAAAATGAAACGTCAATCCAGTCTGATTATCAAATTAAGTATTTCCTTCAAATTAAAAGGGAAGGGAAGGTCACACATTATTATTTGTGTCTGGTTTTGAGATAGTCTTGGTCTAACCTACTATTGTCATGCCCCGACCTGTTGCATTTATTCTTGTTTCGTGATTCCTGTATCATTTTTTAAATACTCACTTTGGCTGTGGTCGAATAGTCAAATAATGACCTCCTAACGTCTAACCCTAACCACTTTTCCTTGACCTCTGTGGAAAACGTCACAGGGTTAAGGAAACATGGGAAGGAGAATTCATGAGGAGTTCTGCATAAAGACGACATGAACAACCTGGTTCAAAGTATGACTTTATTAACGAGGTTGTAATAGAAATGAAATAAGGAGAACATAGCTACTAAACTGCTGATTAAATACATTCTCACACTAACAATGTCTCATATTCCTTTATGTTGTTATGGTTTATATGCAGATTATAATCTGATCATAAGAATATACAGACAATAGTTCACCAAACACCACACAACTCAGTGGGACCTAGAAGTCTTTTAAAATTGTAATGTGACAAAACAGTTGATTGAAAAGATGATAATCAAAAACACGACTCAGACTGAAAAGCTTGTCCAGTTCAACCCTTTTATCAAAGCTTCTGTAACTCATAAAAGAATAAAAGAACGAGGGCTGAGGCTGCAGTACAACAACAGAGAGAGACGATCAGTATGTCAGTTTACAGCAGTGTTCAGCATCAGCAATGTAACGTTCGTAGTTATCCAGCAAGTTTAACTATTATTGAAATTGTTTCCAAGTTCTAGCAACGGTTATTAACATGACCTGCGTTTGTCTTCATGACCCTTTGTTCTCGTGAACGGACGAATGGTGCGTCACGTTAGATGCTGCCGCCGCAAGGAATTGTGGGGCGGAATTATGTCCTTTCCATTTGAAAATGAAGGTCCAGTGTTTCCTATGCAAAAGGAGCTAAGTGAGGAAGCATTGGAGCTTGTTTCCTTTGCATTTAGAGAATTCGAGCAGCACTTATCATGGCGGCCACTTAGTTACGTCCAGGTCATTTCACTCCGTTAGGAACCTTCCTAACCAAAAAGGACTATTCGACCGCAGCCCTTGTTGTCTCTCGTTAAATAACTTCACTATTTAACTAACTTTACTTCCTGCCCTCTGATGCCCCTCCCTAACTAGTTCCACTTAGTGTCCCGTGACCCTCCTTTCCTTGTGTGTTCAGCCTACGAGCTCTTCTCCTTGTGCCAGCTCCTCTTTTGTACTTTGAGTCAAGCCTCGCAGTCGTTCTTAGTATCTGGTGTTTCTTAGTGTTTCTATTTCTTTTCTTGCTGGAGCTCGCCTTTGCCATCTCCGGATTTGTTTGCTGATCATCGCTCTTGTAGGTAAATAACTTTTCCTCATCTAGATTCTGTCTGTTTCTTTTTCTTCTTGTTCTTCATTTGGTTTTATGCTCTTGTTAAAGGTGATTTACTACCCCCCTCTTGGCTGGAGTGTGGACCAGAGTTCCTATTTCCTATGTCTTGCACTTGAGTCCTCCTTGCCAGTTGTTCCAATACTTATACAAAATTCCCTGATTATCCCTCAAAGGGACATTGCTTGTGCAAATGCATTAGGGTATGTGGAGTTTTTTTTGTGGCCTGCCGAGATCAGAAAACAAGTCATTCCACAAATCATTCAGATTTGGCTCCCCTTTTTAAGTCACATGCAGGCTCATTTTATTGAAGCATGCACAACATTTAGAAACCAAACATACAAGCATGAACCTACATGATATGTCACCTTTAAATCTACTGTCTGCACCTATATGTACACACCCGATACAGATCTAGGAGACACAGGCACACAGCCCGGTGGACAAATCAGCACACTATCCAGGGCACTTTTTCTGTTCCAGAATTCCCAGTGAATTTTAAGACTAAAATACCTCAAATACTTTTGTTCTGATAAGACAGCAGAGCCAGGAAAACAAACATGTATATGATTATTTTTATTTTCTCCTGCCTAAAGTTTCACAACATCAAGGAAGTGGTCTGAGACATTTTGGACGCCCTGGTTGGTGTGCCTCCGCCCTGATTACCTTGCTTCATGATGGTTGTGATCGTCAGGAAGTCTGACACGCCTCGACCAATCACATTGTCAGAATTGACGGCACCATGATCCCCTAATCTCACAGAGCGACGGGTAAGTTCAATGTAATGTCTTCCTGGTGCATGGTAAAATATGAGCATGGTTTAGAGGTATATTGCATCGCTTATCTCATCTTGTGATTTTCGCCAGTGAAGCTGAGAACATGACCTCCATTTTGAGACTGTTGATTGGCCAAGTTGGAAATCCTAAAAAGAAAGTTTCCTCTCCAGTTGTGACAGCTGAACTTCTGAAAGCCACGGTGTTGTCCGCAGTGACTCACTGGATGCCATGATTGATTTAAGGGTCAGTGAGTCCAATGTATTTCCTCTGAGCCGATCTTTGAACGGCTGATGTGATCTTAATTGAGTCTAGGTCGTCTTCCCAGGAAAAGAGAACAAGGGGAGGAACAGTCTTCGGATCCACACAGGTGCAGGGAATATAACAGAGATAACTGACAGACAGCACTCAGATCAAAACACATGTTTGTTCATGGAGTGAATTTTTCTTTTTTTGTATGGCAAACAACAACATTGTTCTTCCGTTGTGAGATGACCAAATCCACATTTTAAAGTTGTGCTGTCGCCTGACAGTAGAATCTAAAAGACCAGTGAATGGCACGTACTGTGTGATCGGTCCTAATATACGCAGTTTATCACTATTTTTAATTTGCAGCTATACAGAAGTAATCAACTATGTCTGTAACAAATGATGATGTACTACGGATGTCCTGCGGCTCTACGGATGACAATGTAGGTCGCCCGTCATTATAGTTCAAACGGAAATATCTCAACAATTCTGTACAGTCAGGGCCATAAGTATTTGGCCTATGACATAATTTAGCTAATTTTCCTCTTTACACAGATTTGATATGATGCAGTCAATATGTAGTTGAAGTGTAGACTTTTTAGCTTTAATTCAATTGATATGATGGAGTCAATATGTGGTTGAAGTGTAGACTTTTTAGCTTTAATTCAATTGATATGATGCAGTCAATATGTGGTTGAAATGTAGACTTTCAGCTTTTATTCAATGGATATAACAAAACTATCGCATTCACAAAATTAAACCATTTGTAGAGCAGTGCCCCACATTTTCAGAGGCTCAAAAGAAATTGGACAATTGTCTTACAAATGGTTTGATGTCTTGGTGCGACCTGTTTCATCGTTATTACATGACAAATTATAGAGATAAAAAGGTCTGGACATGATTAAAAAATGTTGAATTTGCACTATAGCTGGTTCAGGGATGAGGACCAAAGAGGTGTCAATGCAAGTGAGGAGGCCGTTTAAAGGCTGACAAACTATACACAAACCTATCAGGAAGATAGAAGAAACTTTAGGATTAACTGAATCAACAGTTTGGAAAATTCCTAAAAATAAGGAATGTACTGGCAAGCTCACCAACACCAAAAGGCCGGAAGATGCATGGAAGATAGCAGAATTATTTCCTGGGTGAAGAAAAACCCTTAAATCAGGTCCAGATGGGTTTTTTTCTTTTCTTCAGTCAGCAGGATATTCAGCATAAATCTAAATATAATTACTACAATGTTCTTGCCAATCAGTCTATTTTTGTAGCTGCTCCTCTGCTTTATTGATAACATTCATTTGATTCCATCCAAACTAAATTCAAATGTAATTTCCAATTTCTGTTTTATTATTTTTTAAGGATTTGTCTTCATTTTGGGGTTAACTATTTAACTATATATTTGTTTACAGTTTACTTCCACATCCTTTTCATATACATTGTGCCCATTTCATTTCTTCTTAAGTCTATAGTTTGAACCACAGAGCGACATCACTTTAATCTTGGTCGATGGAGCTCATTCGAAATCCCATCAGTCATCTTTTTTTTCATCAAGTTGAGCTTACAGACATCCCATCCCAAAAGACTTGAACTCCCTTCAGGCTTCTCATGTGAGGTCGACGGTAAAAGCGGTCTCGTGTCTCCCGGTGTCCCCGCTCTCCCACCAGCCGCACATTTCCGCACCAGACACCTCTGACAGGAGCGAAGGAGGTGCGTCGTGACTCCTGCAGTTTCTCACGTGGGACTATCATCACCACTGGATGTGACAGCCGCGGGCACGACGGGTCCGCAGTCACAGATTCATGGCTCCTTCATCCGAGATTTACGCGCTTTTAAGGTCGGTAGGAGATTGACCACACTTCTTTTTTTGGGGGGGGGGGGGGGGGGGGGGGGGGGGGGTGCACGCGTCTTTCCTTGGATGACATTTTACTGTCCCACTGTATTGTTTTTTTATTGCACTCATGGAAATAAGTCAAAGATCGGGAGCGCGAAATTCCTTCTTTATTCGTGCGTAAAAGCCGCACATCCCTCCAATGAATGAGGCGTTGTGCGTTTCGTCAGTGAACGCTGGGTAAGCTTTCAGAGGCACCGATGAGCTCCTGTTAGACGGAGACTTTGGCATCCGAGGGAACCTGTTGGATTGTAATCAACACGATTTGTTTCTTTCAAAGAAGACGCGTTTGGAGAGTCTGGTTTGTTTCATTCTGTTGCCACTTCAGCGATTATTTTTGCGCCTTGGCAACCCTGCAAATTCACACCTTCCTGTGGCGATTGCATGGGAGAAACAACAATGTTTTTATGTAACACAAGTGCCATAAGGGACTGGAGCTATTTTCTCTCTCAGATTTTACCTCTGATGAATAAAACTACAGGCTTGGTAAACATCGACAAAGCGGAGGATGTGACGGCCACCATGGTAACAGCTCTGCAGCCGGACAGTGGCATGAGCGCAAGTCACCCGCCTCTCAACTCCAACCAGACCTCAGGCATGGAGCACGTCTTTCAGTACTCCTATTCAGAGAGTGGCCTGCTGTACACAGATGACCGGACACCTGCACGAGACTCCATCCCGCTGCCCAAAGCGGTTCTCTACCTGGTTATGGCAGCGCTGGTGGTGGTGGCGGTAGCCTATGCGATAGTTGGACACCTGGTCAAAGATGTGGTTAATGAGTTTGTCGGTATGTGCGTGTGCGTGTGTTTGTGTGTTTGTGTGTGTACCCCACTGGATGTATTTAACAAAGAGCATGGAAATAATTGGAGATATAGCCTTCTGTGAAGACAAGGTGGTAGAGATACAGACAATGAATTCACATATATACAGTATAATAATACATATGCAAACATGTTATTGTATTAAAGACAAATTACAGTTGTGCATTGAAGACTGTTTTGAAGACTTCAATACAGAACAATTGCTGCCTGAGAGAGCACACACATCAGAGCACACACATCTTAATTAATAGATGAACTGTGAGACAAGCAGGCTCTTTCTTAATTGAATATGTATACAAGGACAGGCGTCTGTAATCTCCAACCAGTTAACTGTGGAGAGTATTTTGTCCAGCCTGACAAAAAAATTAAAATCCTAAATTGTAAAATCCCTGTATCCTGCTCTCAGCCAATGACCTTGTGAGGAAGACGTCCTGATGAACTAGACTATCAGCAAGTGTCTGTATGAGAAATGGAGAGGAGGTCTGCTGTTTCTCTCTTTTTGAAGAGTGTGTAGCTGATACATAATGAATGAATGAGTCTATTTTTAGGTACCATAGTGCTGACTTAACTTGATAGTCAGCTCATTACATCAAATGATTTCAAGCAAAATGAAAGATTTCAAGCATAACGCTTCAGAAGGGGCCGATCAGGACAGGGACACGTGAAGCAGCAGCAGGGCCGCACACAATGAATGCACACTTATGATGCCCAATATTGCCCTCAAAATCAAAATATCATCTGAGAAAAATGTGAATCAGTTTGCGAATGGGATCCCCAAGAAATGCAATTTTGCTGATTTTGGAGCTGTATGACACATCTGGAGTTATCACAAGAATTTAGATTTGTGGCAGAATTTGGGGGTTGCTTAAACACATCTTGGAATAATGACACCAAGTAATGATGAGAGTTATATAATATTTTGAGATTTTACAGTCATTAACATTTGTGGTAAAAGACAGGAATATTGGGAAAGGGGGTACTATTGGATGCCTTAAAAGAAATTGTGCGATTGTGACCATTTCTTTTAATTTTGGGGGCGCCAACTAATTCTGAGGTTGTTTTGAGGTTGTAACCACCAATTTGGAGGCATTGATAAACTGCTCATAACAATTAAGGAAACAGTGAAATCATACATCTGATCTCAATGAACAATATATTCAAGTTGATTTCTTTATGAATATATTGATATCTCCATTGTGTAATTTGGAAAAATTATGTAAAAACAATTAATGACAACCAAAATCATTAACACATTGAGGGCTGAATTAGAAATGACCCGGAAAATCAAAGTGAGCAATTTATATTGTGCCTGATCATCGTCATAGTCATATGACTATCGCATAACTAACTCACTCACTGGCCCAGTATGGTCCCCAAGTGCCTGTATGCTCTCCAGGCAATGTCTGCGTACTCCTGATGAGACGACGGATGGTGTTCTGGGGGATCCCCTTCCAGACCTGGATGAGGGCATCAATGTGCTCCTGGACAGTTTGTGGCGCTACTTGGCATTTTGCGCAATACATAACTTCCCAGAGGTTCTAAATTGTATTGAGGTCTGGGGAAGCCTTTGTTATCCAGGAACCTCATACACACCATAATGTTTTCCACTACGTCTCCAGACTTATGTGACGTTTGTCACATGTGCTAATTTTGAACCAGCTCTCATCTGTGAAGAGAACACACAGATGGTCAATGGCGAACCTACAAAATCTGATGTTCTGTCACGCTCTCCTCATGTAATGGCCCGTCTCCTGGTATCTCCTCCATGGTTTTTACACTGTGTTGGGAGAAAGAGCAAATATTGTACTTATGGATGTGCTCCCTGGAGGAGCTGGACTACCTGTGCAGCCTGAATGGACTGCAGTTACTGCCTCATGCTACCAGTACAAGGGCACAAGCAAAATACAAAACTAGAAAAAAATCCACCATGAAAGATCAGGAGAGAGAAATGGTCTGTGGCCACCACCTGCAAAACCATTCCCTTTTTGGGGGTCGTCTTGCTGATGCCATTCCTGTCCACTTGGCTTTCCTCTGCACCAAAGCAGGTGCAATTAGTTCACAATTGCTTAATATACTGGACATATTGATGTTCCAGAAGTAATTAACTAGGTGTTATACTGTGATGATGTGTTCCATTAATCTTTTGAACAGTTAGGGAGCAACATAACATTTGTGATTATGAGAACAATTATTGGGGTCATTATACCAATTTAGGACACCAAATAACTTTTTGGGTTTTGGGTACATTACAAAAAATGATTGGATCATAATGATAATGTTATTCCAACTTTTGGATTTGGAGCTTGATTAAAAAAACTATTTGGGGATCATGGGCAGATGTTTTACCTTAAAATATGTTTTTTATTTTGGGGGGACTACAATGAATTGATAGGGGGGTACCATATATGATGATTTGAGGCACCACAAAAGATTTGGGATTTGTTAATAGTAACATTATTAATATGTAACAAACTCAGGGGTTGTCCTTTTACGTGTAATTACACCTTTGCGATACAGAAAAACATGTCTAGAAGGCTAACAGGCTTGAGCATCTGTATCACACTCAGTCACATTATCCCACCTGTCCTCTTGTGTTTAAATGACTTCTGATTCTGCCTTCTCGCTCTATCATTTCACAAGACACAGATGGAGTCGTGGGAAGAGTCTCTAATATACCTGTTCTCTCGCTCACTGCATGTAGGTGGAGGCAGGTCGATGGTCGCTGAAGGTGACGGTGGTGATGCCAGTGAACCAGGTAAAAAACAAAGCTCACATGGGTCACAGTCTACGGCACCACAGAGACATGCTGACCCCTTTTCAACTGGTCAGCAGAAAGAGCTTATCTGTCCGTCTATCTGCACCTCACCCGGCCTTGCCAGCATCCAAATAAAAACTCACACATACACGTTTACACAAGCACACAAGCGATGCAGTGCTTTGGCTCTTGGGCATTTTGCTGAGGTTTTAATGTGGAGGATGCGTGTTTTACAGTCGCAAAGCCTCCTGCTCAGTGAGACGCTTCACTCTTCTGACATGATGCAACATCAGAAAAGCAAGAACAGCATGTTGTAGACATGTTATGGTCAACAACTGGAATAAATACAGAGAAGATATATAAACTATTAATAATCATGAATCAGCAATTAAAACATTGCCAAAGTCTCACCAATTTGTTGTCTTAACGTGTTGAAAGAATATTAGTAAATATGGAATATTGTTTGGAATTTAATGTTGTTCTTTGTGTCAAGTTTTTAAAATGCTTGTATGGCAATATTCAGTCAACCAACACTGTCCCAATTGCAAACGATCAAATCTATACAAAATAATATCCAAAATGTTACACATCAGTGTTCTCTACGACATTATTAGTTTCTTTACAATCACTAGTTGTAGTAATAGTAATAGGTTGGTGTAACCTACAAGTAATAGCAGAGACATTTGGCAATGAAAAAAACATCACACTTCAACCTGAAATTATCAATGAGGGGGAAAAAATCGGATACTTGGAAGTGAGGCGGTCTCTTGTGGTGATGTTTCGGTTCTGTGGGTCTGAGGAATCCCGTTCTGCCTCCTGTCTGTTCTTCACACTCACGACTGTCAGACAAAATCTCAGCTCCTCATCTGACAGAACAATGATTGATGTGCCCCAATTCATCCTGGCTCCACCGCTCATGATGGGGCTGCTGTGCCGCAGACTTCTCCCCCAGAAACAATTTTATGGTGCTTTGCCTCTAATGGAATTACAGAAGCTGAACCCATCATAGCTTTCTGTCAGATGAAGTTTGCGGTCATGTTGTGTGCATGTTCTAAATACTCAGTGTGCTTGTGTTTTGCCCCGTGCATGAATGTTTAGCTTTGTACCTACATTCTGCTGATGCTGCATCTGTGAAGGCATGTCATAATAATCCTACATTCAGGTTTTGACCTAAAAGTAAATATCTATATGGATTAAGAGGAAAATGTTTTCCAAATGTTAAAGATAAAAAAAGACTCTCTGAATTGGAGTTTTGGGAGTCGGTTTTTATGAAAAGTAAAACAGTTACAATATTGTAAGGTGTTTGAGTTTGCTGCGATTGTAGATGTAAAGTAGCTAGTACCTTAATCTAATTGTGAAATAATTATTCAGTGTAATTTAATTAATGGGAGACTACTTTGATAATTGGTTGAGTCCCTTGATGGTAATAACTTCCTAAATATGAGTGTTTTCAGCATTGTTTTATTGTGGGATGAATGACTTGGGGTTTTGAACGGTTCGTCAAACCAAATAAGCAAGTTGACGTGATATGCTTATATGATACGATGCATGCAGTAACAGTATTATTATCTACCCAGTATTATACTTGCCCTGTGTTTCCTTGAATTCCTGAGTACTTTGTTTGCCACCATGTCCATTGTATCATGTCCATTACCTTCATGTAATCTCCACCAATAGCATCAAGGTAAACAAGACTTATCAAGTTAGGTAAATGTTACTGCAGCAAATAACTTGTAGGCTAATGACCTAACCGATGTAGGTTATCTAGCTATGCTAATGTCAAACTAAAATAAGAACAAATACAAAAAGCTAAATGTAATCATTTCAGCTAACGTTAGTTTGCTATTGTTTACAACATTAAGCACAGCTAGCTCACATTAGCGAATTTCAGCAAAGTCATGAGGACATGAATAGTTATTTATTCAAACTGATGAACGCATGCTATCGTATCTTGATGATTGTCTCTGGTGGACACAGATTCAGACGTCACTTCCTGCCCATATGGAAGATGCCACTTCATTGCTTTTGAAACCAAACCTATACCCTTGACAGCACTTCAGTCATTTTACTCACTTCTAAAAACTCCTTCCCTTTAACTAAGATTGATATTGTTAAATTTGCACTGCCTTGAGGAGTAACAGCACTATTATCCCTTTGTCTCTCTTCAGAATGGGTGTTTGGCTCTCGTCGAGTTACTAACTGCAACAATACCGAGGTAAACAGCATCTCCAACAACATGAACGAGATGAGTGAGTTGGGAGAGAGGCCCCGGCTGGTGGAAATGAGCTACATATTCCTGAACCACACTAACTCCCTGAGCTCCAACAAGCCGGAGGAGACAGTGGTCACCATAGATGAGACGTTACAGCAGCAACCTCCGGACACCCACTCTGGGACTTAACCTTTGACCTTCCGACCTATCTCGAGGGATTATAAAGCAGCATGTTTGCTTGCATTGCTTGTTTAAGTGGATATTCAAGTCAGTCATGAATTGAAGCTCTATCCACTGTTTTATCACCTGCAGGTTGGCTGTAACACCTGTGTAATGTTGGGCCAGAGAGGACATTGAATTGGAACATTGGAGGAATCGGACAATGATGTTTGTATCTGATCAGACTCCAGCTGTTTTTGGACAAGAAGGCAGAGACCCAAGAGTTGTTTTATTTTTTATTTCTCATTGTGAAAATGCCACTCTTGTGAATGTGACACATGCAGTTCACAGTAACCTCAAATAGTATGTAATCACTCTGAATATACAATACACCATGATCAGTTTACTGATTATTACTGATCATTACTGTAATATTGTTGCTTGCATGGTTAAGCACTTCACCTTCATAAAAACAATCACATCAACAACTTTTTTATTAAGTGTTTTTTGTAATTATTGTAAAATTCGTATCAAGCACCTCTAATGACACAGGAAGGTTAAAAATGTTAACGCCAGCTCCATTTTTGTGTGTAACAATGCTGTAATTACTGGGGGCAAAACACTCACTACGCAATGGTAAAATTAAAGCATTTTGTAGTTTCATTGTATTTGCTCGATGTGAACATGTGCTAAATCCCCTTTAAGAAAAAATCCAAACATAAAAGTATCAAAGTCATTGTAAAGAAAAAATGAAACATAGTCATTTCAGTTGTGAAGCGTTATGATTTATCCACCTTTCTGGTTTAAATGTCTGAACATGGCATCACCTTTTAAAGCAAAAAAAATGTCATTGTTTGTTCATCTTCAATGTTTAATATTCCATGTGAAATGGCTTAATGTCAAAGCCTTTGTTTACCTTTCTTACCTCACCTTTAAGGGCTATGTACTGCTGCTGTTGAGTTTGCGACATCACCCAGAGCAACAACAAATGTGGCTTATTAGTCTGTGCATGCTGTGATCATCATACTCTGCACACACTGCTTCTGTAAACTGTGTGTTTGGGAAGATAAACTGAACTGCAGTAGAGAGTGGACGGGATAGATAACACTCTTTAGAGTAACTGAAAGAAGAATAGATTCACAGCTTTGGGAGCATGTTCTACTGTATGTTGCTGATGAACTACATTTATGTCTCAGATTTACACATGCACACATTTTGGGTGAAACCGAGTAAAGTGATACTTGAATTAAGACCTATTTTATGTGTAATATATTACAATGATGTTTAACTCTGCAGCAGAGCTCATTTCCCAGATGTTTCAGATGATATTTATGTTCACTTTGATGCTGTCAATCAATTTAAAGTCATCTAATAAATAGTCTTGGAAAAACCTGTCGTGATCAATTAGCAATAAGTAATCATTCCTTTTCTTTGTTATCCTCTTTCTTCTTCACTTGATTCAAAATCCCAGTAACATTGAAGGGCAGTCTTAAGTGTCATTGTAAGGTCAAAGAGACAACTTGTTATTAAAATGTTATTTCAGTGGTGGCGACCAGTAAAGCATTACAATAATACTCATAATAATCACAGAAGAGAGGAGAACATCTCTGATGCACAGCTGGCAGCTTTTATTTATTTATTTATTCAGCCATAAAACCCATAGATGGAACTTGACCTTGAAGATGCATGCTCAAGTATGTTTTTCCTCCCCTGACAACTTCCAGTCTCAGATGTTCTCCAATGCAGTGACCAACTGCTGTGAGGATGCAGTGGAAATACTAATGAGCACGGCACCCTGCTCTACGGCGTCAATGGGAAAAGGCCATATATGTGATTCTACTTAGGGTTCCAACACATCTCGGACCAATATGTTAATATGTTCAGCCATGCTAGGGGCACAGTGTTAGTCTGTCCAGACTGAAGTGTCTAACCCTAACCCTCTCCCCCTTTCTCTACCATCTCTGAGCAGGCTCATGATTTCTGGAAGGTCACCTCTCTCGAGTCTGCGGCTGCAGACACACCTGCAGCTTCTTCTTAGAGTTGGTGTTATCTTTTTGTTATCCACAGGGTTGGGGTTATCTTGTCTTTTTTCTTTTTTTAAGAATAACAATACTTTTGCAAGAGTAATGTTTCCTATGACTCTCTCCAACCCTGGATATAGCAGTTTAAGTACAGCCTCAACGAACTGCTAGCAGGGCTGTAGACTCTTAGTGTTCGTATAAAAACGGACGACAGAAGACAAACATATCTGGTTATTGTATTGATTTGTCACTTGAGCGCACCGCTTTTGAAACGTTTAAAACTGGAATATTTCCGATCAGTTTCTGACTGAATCCTTCTGGAAAATCAACGTCTCAGGAATTATTTCAACCGATTTATTCACCTTTACATTATCCAGGCAGAAGAAAAACTAACTCCAGAGGAGAACATCGGGAACACAATGTATTTAATTTGACAGTAGATAGTCTAGTCTAGTCCAACCCGAGTCTAGATGTGTCATGACCTTAAATCACCTCCTCAGTCTCAAGTATTTCTGCCTGCCTGTATTCTGATGACAAACTCCAGCGTGTTACCATACCGCTGTTGTTACCTCTCAGGTGCTCTTACCGTTAAAGATGACACAGGAGCTAATGAAAGAGCAGCAAGAAATGCCAGCGACCCTGCCCACCACGTAACCATCTGTTCCTTAAACCTTCCCCTCGCTTGCTTGGTGAGACCTGTCACGTCAGCAGCTTCGTCCTGTCACCTTGCTTGACTCGTCCTGCTACTCACTGCAGCCTCTACAGCCACCAGGCAGGACCTCAGCATACGACAGGCTCATTCTTCCCATGTACTGTTTTATCCAAGCAGCACTTTGTTGATTACAAGCGTAATAGCCAGCAGATATTACATTGTGAAGATCAGGGGTGGATCACGGACTCTGATCGTAAAAGTAGTCGATTCCATATAGAAATACTCTGCAAACCGAACCTAAAAAACGTATCATGCAGAATGACCCATTTCAGAATAATGTATGCTCTAATATTAAATTGTAATTATGGGGCGGCACGGTGCTGCACCTTAGCCCAACAGAAAGTTCTGGGTTTGAACCTGCTGAAGGGTGGGTTAACACCAAATTTGTTGTAGTGAGAATGTGAGCATGAATAGTTGTCTGTCCCTTTATGGATATATCAGTCCTGGTATTGTAAGACCATTTAAAAAAGAATTGTGGGGAGTCAACTTAATTCAATATCAATCCCATGTTTGTACATAGCTTGAATCAAGACATGGTTAGCCTATTTGAGCATGAAGCCTGAAGCAGGGCGAACCGGTGAGCCTGGCTCTGTCCAAAGTTAACAAATACATCTGGCGTCCTCTAAAGCTCACTAATTAACACAAAAGAACAAACAGACACAGAGGAAACAAGTTGTGGTTTTTAAGGGACTCGATATTTATACGAACATGACAAGACAAATCCTCCAGATAATTATACAGTTTGGAGGACATTAGTTTAAATGTGCCCTTTACTGTCCTCTGATTGAAATGATCACCAAATGAGGCAGGACATCTATTCTATTCTCTTTTATTCTAATCCTTTGTGTAGCCTGCATGAAATCGTTATTGTTCTTGACTTTGAGGAGAGCTTTAACTAAACAGAGACAATTCACCCCGTGACATCAGATCTTCCTCATTGTTTGTGCTGAAAGAAAGCCAAGCACACTCAATTATTGATTGTTTGAAAATGTCATGCAGGCCCGTGTTCTATTAGCGGGGGAGCGAGTGGCCAAAACTTTGATTCTACGAACTCTCTGAAATTCAAAGAAAGTAAATGTCGTGATTATGTTTCGGTTTTCATTATAGGACCACCGTTGTCATGAGCGAGCTTCATCACAGTAAGTTGGTGTGAACACTTTGATTCACACCCATTAAATCTGGCTCTGACTCTGTTGTAACTTTAGGATGTGATTTCCAGATGTTCAATCTGAGTTTAATAATTCTGCTTTGGGCAATTAGTTGTTCAGTTTGAAGAGGAGAAGGCACAATCATGAGTTAAGAGCTCTTATTTAATGTTGCAGTTTAGTAGCTGATAATTTATCAACTAGTCCTTATGAATTATCTCTTTAAATCTTGCTCTAAACACCAAAATGTTGTCAACTTTTCCCCAACTTTCATAGCAATTACAGACATTTCAAATATGTTCAAAGTGTGTATTAAAACATTATGAGTGTAACACAATGTGATATTTACTTGAAAGGGTAAAAGTGCCCCCAAGTGGCCACACAACAGGATCCTGTAGAGAAGGCCTTGATGTGTAAGCAACCAAATGTGTGTCATATTTTCAAAAGCAGTGATCACTTGTTATATTAAGTTGGAGTTAAATTAAGTGCCTTCAGTAGGAAATTGATTTTGGAAATGTTAAGCATATTATGTCTAATCATGTTTAAATCTCTCTGCAAACAACATAAGATTTCATTGCCATCTTCACATTTTCTTGACACGTGTGAGTTTTCCGAGGCAAATGTCTGAGGCAATTTTGAATGCAGGACTTTTTTGCATTTTTTATTTTAATCACTGCTACAGACCAGAAGAAGAAATATGGGTACAATCGACGTTGTAGTATAAAACTATGTACATCTTCAAATAATTGTTATAAAGTAGATTTAATAATAAAGGTTCAATACTGTATACAAATAGACATGTTTTGTTTTGCAATGGCAACTTGTTGCATGTGGAGCAGTAACTTCTGTCTAACAGCAACAATGTACAAAAAGACCGAATGACGCAGGTCATTTCATTAAGTCCATACCATCCTTAAACAATGTAGTTGTGTCTGAAAATGAATCAAATCAGGATGAATTATAGACAATAATGCTGTGTAGGTTTGGGAAGAAAGGACTGAGACAATGGTGTCATTGTGAGGAAGGAAACAAGCAAGAATGATGTGATCATCATCCAGCCAGACTACAGGCTATACGTAAATTGGACATATATTTAAAAAGTAGACACTATATACCGAATACATAGTGTGAGTAAAACCACAATGACATTTGAAAACAGTGAGACAATAGTACAATACATATGTAATGACTAATGTAATATGTTGCTATATGCGGTACAACAGGGGGATATGACAGTATGCATCGTGCTCGGATTTACATTTGACAGTGATGTTATCTTAAAGAGACTGTTTGAACTTTAAAGCTATTTAATTTACAGGTCAAATGGATGTTTAGTGTTCCATTATTGCACAGGGATGGTTCCTGACACCATGTGACAGATTTCAACTGGTAGTCAGTGTGAGAGTGTTTAATTTCATTTAAAATGTTTGTAATCTTTAATAAAAAAAATGGTAGCCCATTCACTGTGTTCTGTGGGATTTTAATAAACACATACATATGGAAAATATGGGAATACTGTGTAATAAATGCATAATGTAAAGTCACATCAAAGTATGTGCAGAGCTTTTCCTTTCAGTAGGGTTTTATGACCGACCAACACACTAACTCTTCCTCCGTATTGGGGAAACGAAAAAAAAAATGCGATTGAACTCAAAGAAATTCACAAAGTCACCGCCAAAATAAAATAAAAATGAAGCTGTTAATCGTTCATCGAGCCATGTTTTCAGTTTTTAGGAGGTGGAGCTCCTAATCTTTTGGGAGCCCACACACCAGCCCCAGCCCGTTCGGTGCCTAGCAACGAGTCGCGGAGTCGGGGGGGGGGGGGGGGGGGGGGGGGACGCCTGGAGCGACTTGTCATTGGTCAGCCGAGGCTGTCGGTCATGCTCTATCCTCCACGTGATTTGTTACATCCACCGTTGCCCTCCCAAGCGGCAACGTGATTGGCTACATTTTTCATTTGCGGGCCCGCCTCGCTGAATAAGCTCTTGCAGCTGCATACAAGTCGGGGGGGGGGGGGGGGAAAGGAGAGCGGAGGAGGTGCTAGCATAATGCAATGAGTTGGAGCTGGGTTGTTTTGAGGAGTTTAAAGTTGTTCATTTCAGCTAACTCTATTATTGGCTGACCATCAAAGCGTTGTGTTTACTTGGAACTACACAAAGTCGGAAGAAATGTAGCGACTTTTTGTCCGCCTTTGTCGTTGCCTCACGATGGAGGAACCTGCAACAAGGCAAGTGGGGAAACCGTGACTCGCTAGCTCACTTAACTTACCGTTAAAGTTCAATATTGTTGACGTGGTCCTGATTACTCAATAATATTTCAAAGCCGAGAGTTGTTCTCGGCATACCGGGTGACACATCTACCAAGTAAGGTAAGTCTAAACAGGGAAACCTTTGGCTTAAATGATATTGACATTAACGTTCCTCTCCACAGAGAGTTGGAGATGTCCCTGTCAGACGGTAACGTCACCTCGGACGACGATATGCCCGTAACGTTACCCACAGATGGCAGCCTCAGTGGGAGCATCCGAAAGGTGAGACACCTGGAGACGCGCACGCGCACGCACACGCACACGCACACGCACGCACGCACATACCGTTGTATAAATGTGGTAAACACGAGGAAAGGGTCTGACGGGGTCCTTGAGATCCCCCATCGGTCCTAGGTGGCTCCATAACATCAACTGTAACTTTAAGTTAACTGTGAACTTTGGACATTATAAATCCTGATATCACAATCTTACAATACAACAATATTTACCGTGGATACTTTTAGGCAGACTATGAAATCACCTCGCCCTTATTATTACAAGCAAAGCAAAAGAAAACAAAACACTTTATTTTCCCTAAACTCTAACGGTGTCTCAATATGACTGTATTATGGGCTGTATTTGCCTGAGTTTGGAGACACCAGCACCTGAAACCGCTGCCACCGTCTCAATAAAGTGGAGATGAATTCAGTTTTGATCGTGGAGTTACAAGAAAAAACAAAAAGGAACATTTGCAAAACATAACAGGAAAGTGTCTTTCAAGAAACGCTTGCCTGCTTCCTCTGGATAATCCACAAAGCTCACTGTTAACTGTTTTCATTGAGACGATTTGATCAGTAGATAGTTGACAGTGTTGACAGGGAAGTCTGTGGAGTACACGACTTACAGAGAAAGTGTTTTTGGAACGGTGCATTAAAGCTGACATGTTAAATGTCAAGTGTTTTTAGCAATGGAAATATAATTCCGATAACCTCCTTTTTTGTATTAAGGGTGCAGCAGAAACCGCAGTGGAGGAGATCTCGCAACTTATGCAGTTAAATCTTAAATGATACTGTGGGTGTGTTTTGGAAAAGTGAAACCTGATTTGCATCTGGATTTGTGTTCACGCTGATATCATATCATGCCTAGTATAAGTGCAGGGTATCAGGCAGCATTAATGGCATTTTTACACAGGATATTACATCTCTTGTTTGAATAGGGAAAACATTGGTTGGAGAAAATGAATGATTACATACATGGTGCCCTTAAGCAAGCCACTTCACCTTCTGCTGCTAGAAGACTGTGCTTGAAGCAGCAATTTACAATTGTACATATCTGTGTCGCTGAAAAACAATGTGTGTGCTTAGAGGAAGTCACCTGGACATGGAGGGTTTTTTGACACGTTTCTTTAGACTTTGTCTGCACTGATGTTGAGCAGCCTCCATCCTGCTGCCCTCCTGATGGTTGAGCAGAGGTGGGAGCTTGGCCAGGATCCTAATCCACACAGGCACTCTCAGGATTACTTGACGTGCGCATGCTAAACAAACACCTTAACTGGGTGAGAGGGAATGAGAAAGATAAAGGGGGGGGGCGAAAAAATGAAAAACATTTGTATACAAGTTGTCTAAAAGAAGCTGATGGCAGGAGGCACAAGGATACAAACTGGGAGTATTCAGTATGTTTAGTGTACAGCTGCTCCATCTGTCATATTGCTGTACATCTGTTAACCTTTTCACTTTGAAATAGTGGTGCATTGTTTGATAGATTGCTAGTTTCGTAAGCAGACATGTAACAATCAGCTGTTCTGGTGTTGTTGGCAAAATGCCTGTTGAAGCGAGACTTAAGAGGCTTTTAAATCTTCAGACGGACACACAGCTCTGACATATCACCGGCTCCTTTTTCTGTTCAACATATTATCCTTCTGAGAAGAAGTTTCTCCTCCTGCCTTACCATGCCAAGTTTTTAACCATGTTGAGCATCCACAAGGATGTCCCCGTCTGAGCTCCCTCAGCTCTGACACGCCTTCGACACACCCGGCATCTGTGGCACGCTGTGCTATCCAGCGTAGAGCTTTCGTTCTGAAGTGAGCCTTTTAGTCGGCTCTCTGTCCATGCTGTACTGTACTGCCACCATATAAGCTTCACAAAGAACAAGCTATAGTTACCGATGGTTAAAGGAAGTGTTAAGGCCACGCTATTTTTGGCCTTGTCATTTATTCCTGACAGCAAAACAGCAATTTGTACATCACCTATGTCCCTTTTCTCCCACGCTTAATGTGTATATGCAGCCTTTTTTTTAAACACCTGCTGAAAATAGACGATTGACTACTTGCCAGTGATGTATGTATAAATTGCCAGTAGACTGGTACGCCTTTTCTGTTTATTTATTTTCCCCAAGTCCCAAACATGCAATGAAAATGTTACAGTGGTTACTTCTTTCCTGTTACTTACTCAGTCTCTCTTTCAAACTCTCAAACACAAGTTGGTGATTGTTAATAAGGGTGTCCAGAAATGGGTGTCCACCTGGGATAAATACCGGGCCTACTGTAGTGTCATTTGTTCTGGGAATTAATGCTGATTTTACTGTTTCTCACAAAAGCCAGATGTTAGTGGGCATTAGTGGTTTTTTTTGTCCAGTGGGAAAGGGGCTTTGGTAAGGTTTAAACTGCTGGTTTAAATAACAAACTAACTGGTTATTTGAAACTTGTGCTCGATGGCTTTTTGGATGTCATCCCTGGGCACCTGAAGTAGAAACATACCTCACCTCTTCAATGCTTAAAGTAGACAGACCTGCTGCTGTCATTCATCAATGTATCAGACCATCCCTTCTCTTGACGGCTCTATTTCTTTATGTTCTCTGCAGGGATGTGATCCTTTCGCCCAAACCCAGCGCAGCAAACTGCAGCACCGGCGAGCTCGCATCAACCAGCAAATCAACAAGGAGATGCGCATGAGAGCCGGAGCAGAGAACCTATTCAGGTGAGGCTCTTTTCTTTTTGCTCTCTAGAGTGTTCTGTCGAGTCAAAGTTTCATCTGTTGAGGGACTCAATCAGGTATTTCAAGCAGATTAATATTGTTGGAAATAAGTGAAGATTTGTGATGCTGCTGGTCTGTGTTTCTTACTTGTTTTAGTTTGCCTGCTTTATTAGTTATTAGTTATTTTCCTTTGAAAGGCCTGACTTCCTCCTCCATTCCTCCAGCTTTTCCCCTCTAAGATGTGTGTCGGTGGCTCTTTGTTAGCTTGTTGGCTCAGTCACATTTGCGGTGGTGTCCTGTGATGGGAAAAGGTCAGAGATCACTCCCCCCTAGAACCCCCCCCCACACACACACACACACACACACGCGCCCCAGCACCACCCAGTTTTATGACTCTGTTTGTGTTCACTGTGTCTGCCTTCTTGTGTGTCTGCTCTCACCATGTTGTGTATGTTTGTGTGTCTCCTCTGCCATTTTTCCTACAAATATTGAATTGTACAAATTACTTTTCTGTTCGATCACCAATGATGACCCAACTGAACGGTGCCGTGTGTCTCTCACACAAGAATTTAATTCTTGAAGAAATTAGGGAAATGGAGAAAAAAAATAGCTGTGGCAGAACATCAAAGTATTCTATCCGAGAACATTAGCGTCATTTTTTTTTGTTATCCCCTCCAGCTTCTGTCCACGTCTCGCTGCCTTTGCTTTCTCCCTCTGACTATTTCTCAGGCTCTGCATTTTTGTTATCCACTTAGAGCTGCATTACAACAGAGGCTGAAAGTAAACATTTAATATGTGTGCATACATTTGGTCTGCACTTGTGTTGTGGTAGCTGTGAGAACATTTACAGCATGATTAGTCCACTATGCAAAACTCTCTGAAAACACACTCCTTTACTCATTAAGATTCAATTTTGGGAGGAGGAGGAGGAGGAGGAGGAGGAGGAGGAGCAGCCACTTAATTAAAGCAATGAGCTACTTTCTTCCTCCTTTGTGTTGCCATGCCAGAATCTAATAAGATCAACATGGAAAACAACAGTGTCTTTGATTAAAAGACAACCAAGGTTGCCTCTTAATATTACCCCAGGACTGGTTCAGCAACAACTAATTAAGTTTCACAAAGTATCTTTTATATCTTATTTCCATTATAGTGTACTCTACATACATCTCCAGAGTTCTCAGTGGCGTCTTCAAATCGTTTCTTTTTTTCTGAATAATTGTGCAACAAAAAGAAAAACATTACCTTTTTCTAGCCGTTTAAAAATGCAATGATGCACTGCTTTTCTTGGTCATGTGATAGTGAACTGAATATATTTGGATTTAAACTACTGCTTAGATCTACTTAATGTACAAGCCCATGTTACTACCCATGTAGAAATGTATACATTAATCTATTTGCATTTGAACTTTTCTGCCCTCGTGGCCAATTCGCCATGGCAAAATATTTTTTTTTTCTCAGTAGATTTGATCTGATTTTAATAAAGCTTAAACAAATCCAAGTTAGTTAATTTATGTTGTGTTTATTGAAGGCATGAATTAGCTCTGATCTATTAGCTCTGATTCAACTAATCAGAGCTAATAGGGCGATTTGAATAATTTTGTAATGACTGGTGATTTATTTTTCTTTCCCCCAAACTACATTTTTTGACTGGATTTAGGCTTTTATCCTAAAAGGTGATGACTCAGTTTAGGGGAAATAAAACAAGCGCTCCTGCCCTTTCTATTAGGACGATGGGTCACAGAGACAAAGAGGACCCCCCCCCCTCCCCCCCTGCACAGCCTGCCGGCCTGTAATCAGCCGGCTTTGTGTCCGCCTCCTGTCCTGCGCTCATGCAGAGATTCCCAACGGAGCCCCGGCAAGCTCATCCCCCACTTATTTGTCTGGCACTGTCGGACCTTTTTTTTTTCCATCCTCCCCCTTTCCGGTCAACTGGAATAGTCGACGCACACAAAACGTCTCTCTTTCACTTCATACACTCTGAAACTGTTGTGGAACTAGGTTGTGGCATGACTGCTTGTGGGTGGGAGGTGATTGGGACGGTGTGTGTGTGTGTGTGTGTGTGTGTGTGTGTGTGTGTGTGCTAATTACCGATGAGATAGCGGTAGTAACTCTTCAGGGTTTGTGATTGGCTGATGAAGACCTCACGTTGTGCTGCAGACTGTGTTCCTCTGTGGGAATTCAGTTGATGGACAGTTACTTGTTTAATCCTGATCTTCTTATCAGCTGGTTCGGTTTTTAAAATACCACAAGTTACTTGTTTTTGACACTTCATGCCTTCGCTCAGAGAAAGAGAGCTACCCCTTCCCCCCCCCGTCCCCTTAAAAGCTGCAGTATGTTGTACGTGCAAGTGGGGGTGTGTGAAGGGGATATTTGGCAGCCCATTTAAAGCTGACTAATCAGATTGCCCTTAGCTTCACTGTGTGTGTGTGTGTGTGTGTGTGTGTGTGTGTGTGTGTGTGTGTGTGTGTGTGATGAAGATAGATGAGGGTAGAGTGGTCTAACTAGACATAAATCCTTATTTACAGGAACTCAAAGGTGAGCGAGTTTGATCATGTGTTAAAGGTCACAACTCTCCACCAGTCACTGACTCTGAAACGCTGTTTTTTTAATAATCTGCCTCATAAGGTAAGATGTTGTGTAGCAGTTAGAGTAGAGAGTAAAACAATATATATTCTAACTAAAGGTGCAAGTGTAGAAATGTCAATGAGCAGAAAAATACACAAACTCAAAAATACACAACATAGACGAGCTTTACCATTAGTTACTCGTATCTCAAGTTGATAGGAAGTCTGTACAATGTATCATGTCTGATTTATATTTAACTGTACAAACATATGTATGTGGAAAAATGCGGCGCTATCCATTGGGTTGTTTTCGGCTGCCATTCTTTTGCAAATTGATGTGAGCATCCTTGTTCATGTTGATGAGCATAGTTACATATGTTAAAAGCTGTAACAGAGTGAAATTAAAGGAAACATTGTTCAACGGTTTAAATATACAATGCACTTTTATTTAGGGTGAACAGAGTCTAAAGTGATGCCACTCATTTAAAGGAGTAGTTTGTCCACAGGTCACATGACCCCTTCATGCCAGTTGAGACACACGGGACCTTTGAGTGAACAAGGAGGTTATGATACAAATATGTGCCCAAAAAAGTATAGAAAAAACCTTTTAAGAATTTAAATGAACAGGAAGCGGTTTTGGTGAAAAGGTGTTGGATAAGTGTACATATTCATCCTCAGCCCTTACGTGTATTATTTCTCTATGACTCAAAACCACACCTTGCAATGTTTTCAATTAGTCATAGTCTGCCTTTGACAGCTTAATGTTTGTCTTTCCTCCCCAAATCTTCCACCTGATGATGCATCTAATGACTCATTCAGCACAGATACTGTTCATCTTTCTTCTTTACAGATAAAAACAGAACAAAATGAGGAAAACTGTATCAGTGATTCCAATATGTCGATTTTATTCGGGCTGCCCGACCAAACACATTGACTATCTTTAGTTTCTTCCCTCTTGAAATTGTGGATTTAGATAAAAAGTCTGCTTGAATGATGCATTCATGTGCACAATATCAGTCATCTTGTAAGTCTGTTAATCACAAATGTTTATAGTGATCCGGTCCTCTTTGTGCTCTAGACACACAACTGTGTCTCATCATATCATTGAGCCAGTAACATTGTATGTTTGGATTAAAAGGTTGGCTTGGATGAGGGAGGGGGTGCTCTTTGGTATTTGTAAGAAAGAATGCAAATATATTTGTTTGGGGTGCTCTAGGCAACCTAGTGACGCCTCAGACTTCCAGGAACATTGTGTGTTGTTAAACCTCAGACCCCCCCAGCTGGCTCCTCCTGTGATTGGAGCCTTGAAGTGAATGAAAAGAGCGGGGAGAAGAAGGTGGAGACATGACATAGTTGCATAAATTAAAGGCACCGCACAGTAATTAACGCGTCATGTGTTTGCGTCCATTATTGTTGATTTACACCTGCTCGTTAGCTTTTCAAGGTGGCGTGCGCTATCTGTGACGCTAAGCTGTGTGTGTTGAAGGACACACCGTGAGACCGCGTCCCCTGACATGTAGTCGTGTTTTACTCAACCCAGTGCTAACATACGCGCTGTTTGCCCGGCTAGTTTTAGGCACAGGCCGTACTCTAGAAAGATCAAATTCAAATCTCACACACCACAATCTGGTTCTCATTTATCAAATGACAGGGATCCATAACATGAGGTGTCATTCAGATGAAGAAGAAGAAGAAGAAGAAGAAGAAGAAGGGAGATAAATATCGGAATTGGTTTATTGCCAAGTAGGTTTTCACATACTTTGTGTACATACGTTCGTCTTTGGTGCGGGCTGCACGTGGTATAGTGGCTAGCACTGTCCCCTCACAGCAAGAGGGGCCGGAATTCAATTTCAATTCAATTCAGTTTATTTTGTATAGCCCAATATCACAAATGACAAATTTGCCTCAGAGGGCTTTACAATCTGTACACATACAACATCCCTGTCCCAGTTCAATCCCCCGATCGGGCGGCCCTCCTGTGTGGAGGCCCTAAAATGTCCCGCGAATGTGAGCGTGAATGGTTGTCTGTCTCTATGTGTGCCCTGAGATGAACTGGCGCCCTGTCCAGGGTGAACCCTGCCTTTCGCCCAATGTCAGCTGGAATTTGCTCCCACAACCCTAAATAGAATAAGCTGTTTAATTGGAATGTTCTTTGGGGCAAAACAATACACATGTTAGGGCTGCAACTACTACTTATTTTATTATCCATTGATTTGTCTAAATTAATTGATTAATCAATGTTTTCAGAGGAGAAGTTGACATCCTCAAATCCAATGTATGACCAACAGTCCAAAACCCAAGATTTCTAAAGCAAATCTTCAGGTTCTGCAAAGAACTCAGTTATGATAAATGTCTGGCCAAATTTAAGGACATCATTTTATGAGATGAAGGTGTCTGTGATGTTTGGGACTGAACCTATGGCTCTATGGCAAGGACTCAGACTTGCCCTTTGAAGCATTTGGCATGTTGATTTGGGAGTGAAGTCGAAATAAACTCCTCGTGTCACATTGGAAATGCACGTCTTTCATAGTTTTGTTGTGTGTTGGTGTTAATGGGGGATGATAATTGATGTGCGTGTTAAATTCTGCAGGGCAACAACCAACAACAAGGTGAAGGAGACCGTGGCTCTGGAGCTCAGCTTTGTCAACTCCAACCTCCAGCTGCTCAAAGAGGAGCTGGAGGAGCTCAACAGCAACATGGAGGTCTACCAGACAGACAGGTAGAAAGATCTGAGACATGCGCACACACACATATATACACACACACATATATATATATATATATATATATATATATATATATATATATATATATATATATATATATATATATATAATGAAATAATGTTCATAGTTTAAGATGTATACATCATCTAGTATGCTATTGGCATCATCATACCAGGGGGATAATATCAATACATCAATAAATTACATTTCTAAACTATATGAGTCCCTGGTAACACAAGTTCGAGGGGGGGCTCTTTCTTTCACCCCGGGCAACTAAGCCTGCCCACCCATTGAGAAGTGTAAAAATAGTTTGGGTTATTTGTGAAACTGTGGTGGGATTAAATAGACTATGGTGGGAAACACACACACACACACACACACACACACACACACACACTCATGGCTTATTTAAAACCCATGTCCCAATTGTTATTTGTCCCATGAATTCCAGGTCACTCTCATTAGTCTAATGAGAATTCTAATTGGTGAAAACAAACATTCATTGCATGTTGGTATTCACACTATGCATTGTGTGTTTCTGCGCTACGTGGACATCTGTCTTTGTGGGGACACATTTACACTGTAAGCTTTAAGAAGAAGGACCTTTTTGTTAAGTTAGCATTGTCTGGTTGTCGATTCCTCAAAGGGCAGTTTGTAGGTTAATATTTAGTTAAGGTTAAAAACATTTTCCGTCAAGCTTAAGTTAAGGGGCTAGGAAATAACAAGTATAGTAGCCAAGTATGAGTGTGTGTGCGTGTGTGTACAGCCCTTCACAGCCAGGAGACTTTTCTCTCTGCAGGGTCACGGGAAAGATAAATCCCCTGATTAGAGGGTCATTAATGGCCGCGTGGCGTGTGTGCGTGTTTCAGTTCATTGTGAATGGGAGGGGGTGACTGCGGGGGGTTGTTACTTGGCTTTAGCTTTGTCTATTAGCAGGATGAGCCTGCTGTGTTTTAAAGACTGGCAGATGGCAGCGCTGACTTGACTGTGCCTATAACCTGCACCTGTGTATGATGTTGGTGTTCACATGGCATAATCTGTGAAAGATTACACGCATACAGTACACGCGCTGTAATTACTGTATTTTTTTTTTTTTACAGTGAGGCGATCAACGTTCCCATGATCCCACTCGGATTAAAAGAAACCAAAGAGGTGGACTTCACAGTTTCTATCCAGGTGAAGATGACATCCAATATTTCACCTCTCTTGATTTATTTCAATTATCAACTTTCCTTTTCTTTGAGATAAAAAAAAAAAAAAAAAACTTTTCCGAGTAAAACATTGCATGTTGTATTTAGAAAATACAGAGGAGGAACATTGTTATCCTTATTTTAAAAGCTGTGTTTCAGCTTTGACGTTTTAAACTGAAAACAACCCGAGATGACTGCTTTGTTTATTGTGACAAATACTGAGCTCTTCTTTTATATATCTTTTTTGAAAGGCTGCTGAGGGGCACCGAAAGTAAAATCCTCACCAATCTCTCTGAATATTAGAGAATACCTCAGCTGTGGAACTGCTTTGTCATTATGTAACGGTCTGCCTCCCCTCACAGGACTTCATATGTGAGCACTACGGGGAGGAGAGCTCTCTCTACGACAAGGAGCTCAAAGAGCTTATGGAGCTCAGACAGGTTAATAAACGCACTCGTACAAATAAGTCCAAAATCTGTTTCTTCTCAAGGATGGTTGTAGAAAATCAGTGCAAAACCGCTTGAGAGTTCAAGCCGTTATGCCCTTGCAGTGTCTTTTAAAGTTATGTGCCTGTGGCATCATATGTACATCTATCTGTGTGTGTGTGTGTGTGTGTTGTTGTTGTTGTTGTTTGACTCAGGCCATGCGTACACCCAGTCGTAACCAGGCCGGTCTGGAGCTACTGATGGAGTACTACAACCAGCTATACTTTCTGGACCAGCGCTTCTTCCCTCTCCACAGGAGCCTGGGTGTGCAATTCCACTGGTAGGACATGAGCACTTTTTAATGTAACGGCCTCGAGGTTATTGAGTCCTGCATCGCAAGTACTGAGGCCTGGCTGTGTAGAGAGAAGATGACAAGTGGACGCTTAATTACGTATATTTTGTGAGGAATTATGATTGAACGCGATAGTTTCTGAGCTGGACATCATTACATAAACAACCAGCGCTGTGATTGGTCCGGCTGAAATGCTCTGCCGGGCCTGGACTGCGTTACTTTGTGCTCTTGTGTTTGTGTGCATGTGTTATGGGGCTGTCAATCGATAGTTGATCGCACATTCTTTATCTGTTCAGAGTGTACCTTTTTGAAAGAATTCATTGTAGGTCAGCACTGCATTGTGTTTAACATGTGCAGCTTCTAGTAGGGGATTCGAATGAGGCATTGGACGACGTCTGTCATCCCCATTAGAAAAATGTTGTGTTATTGTGGTTATATAAATGTAATTGATTGTGCTAGACCGCCTTGTTGGTACAGGTGCCTGCCTCCCCTTGTGTCTTTTCACCTCAAATGCCAATGTTATGAATGAAGCCTAAAACTATTTGGTACAGCCCATGTTCAGTATTCCCTGTTTTACTGCTTAAATAAAGTGCTCGGCGCTCGCTTCAGCAAAAAGCTTCTCCTCTGGCAAAGTTCCCATTGCTGGTCAAAATAATGTGTGTCTCCCCGAGCTGAGTGGAGTCCAATAGGCTCCGGGGAGCGCTACTTTTGCTTTCTAGTCTTCATGCAAGTCGGATCTTCAATACGCTGCTAGCTGTAGAAGGCAAATATTGGACGCAGAACTGCGTTAATACATTAAAGAAGTATGTCATGAAAGTGCCATAGTATTGTATGTCCTTCAAAAGTTTAATCGAATTCAAATCAAATTGAAAATGAATGCCGTAAAAAAAAAAGAAGTAAATGTCCTCTCTGCCTCTAGGTACGACTCCCTGACAGGCGTCCCGTCGTGTCAGCGTACGCTGGCCTTTGAAAAAGGAAGTGTGCTGTTCAACATCGGTGCCCTGTACACACAGATTGGAGCACGGCAAGACCGCTCTGCAACAGCTGGCATAGACCGAGCAATAGATGCCTTCCAGAGGGCTGCAGGTAATGAAAACAGCACATACTTCCCTGACAGTTATATTGGCCGTATTAAGTGATTATGTGGGAATCTGAAGTTAGGATGTCCACAAATACTAGAAGCATTGCATTTGCTCCAAAAACAGCTGTCTGTTCAAGTTATCCACTAAAATTCACTTTTTTTTTGTTGCAACTATGTGTTTCCCTCATCTTTTAATACATCCATTACCTTCTTCAATTAATAGATTGTTTATTCTATTCAATGTAAAATAGAAATACCAATAGCTGTGGCTATTGTAAGAGTCCACGGGGAAATCTTCAAACTGCTTTATTTCTTTGTCTCAAAATTGCTGATGATATAAAATCCTAAATATCAGAAGCAGAGATCAGTGAAGATTTGACATCTGCAAATGAAGATGAATTCACTTGAGCATATGCGTTTCTCTTTCTTTTTGCACTTTTCTTTTTAGGTGCGTTTGATTACCTGAAAGAGAATTTCTCCAACGCTCCCAGTTTGGACATGAGCGGCCCGTCGCTCTGCATGCTGGTGCGTCTGATGGTTTCCCAGGTGCAGGAGTGTGTGTTTGAGCGAGTCACACTCACCACTCGGGACACACACTTCACGTCGCAACTCTGCCGGGCGCAGGAGGCTGCGCGGGTGAGTTCACGCGTCACGGCTTGTCGTCGCCGCCGCCGCTGCTTCTGTCGGTAACGATTCTCACCGTGCATGTGCTCGTGTGTCCTGTAGGTGTCGGACGTCTATTTGCTAGTGCAGCAGACCATGACTCAGCCTCTGATGAAGGACTACGTGCCGTTTTCCTGGGCCTCCATGGTGCAAGTCAAATCGGAACACTTCCGTGCCCTCTCGCACTACTACGCTGCCGTCGCACTCTGCGATCACACGCGTAAGCCCCCCCCCCCGAACTATACGGCGAACATTTAATTAGGTCTTTTTAGTGGCCGTTCACATCGCCGCTAACTGTGCAGACGCATTCAGTCGTTTTAATGCGAGTGGTCTTCACTTGCACATTAACAAGAATGAAGAGCAAACTGAGGCCTTGTGCAGAGTCATGCTTGGAGCCGAAAGCAAGATAAACAAATGACTTTAAATACAAATAGAGACGGACAAAAATATATCATGGATCAGCTTTTGTAGTGCAGACATTGCCCAGTTCACTAGGTGACATTTGGAAAAGACTAAGTATTATCTGCCTCTGCACTGTAAATGAGACAAAGTACCTTTTTAGAAATGGGAGGGTAGGTTCCGAATGACTTTCCCTAAAGAGTCTGTCCTTTGGTTAACGTGAAGGCTCTTGTCCTGTAGTGTCTGCTGAGGAGGAGGAGTGCGAAGAGGAAGCAGAGAAGGCTTTCCTCCAGCTCTATGTCAGCAGCCCTGCAGGACCACCACTCGGCCAGGTTTTACGAGACCCTGAAAAAAGAAGAAAGCTTGGTGAGTTCATGGAATATGTTTCTATTTAGTCCAATATGTTGAGCCAATATGTGAAACAGAGAGAGAGAGAGAGAGAGAGAGAGAGACAGATGTGTTGTTATTTTTCAAAGATTTGGTTGATTTGATCTACCAAGTATGCCATGAGGTAAAAGTAGTATCAACACATTTTGTAAGACAATGTCTGCCTACACACATGTCTGCAGGTAAAGCTCACCTGCGGCGTGCCGTCATCAGACACGAGGAAGCCATGCGTGTCCACGGCCTGTGTAAGATCCTGAGGAAGATGGACATCCTGCAGGACGTGCTGTCGCTCACACACAAACGCTCTCTGGACAAGTACTCGGAGCTGGACAGAGAGGACGACTTCGATGAAACCGCAGAGGCCCCAGAGATACAATGTAAGCATCCGGTAGAAGTAATTTCACCTAAGAACCATATTATTGATATGACAGTAAGTGATTGTGGTTGGTTCTGCTGTTCTACAGCTCAAACCCATCAGAAACCTGACATCACTCCAACCAACTTCTCTACAGTCCAAGCCACTGATATCTTCCAAAGACTGGTAAGACGTACTCATTGTTGGAACAGTCAGATATTAGGAAAGCCAATGGGGGGGGAAGGACACGGCAGCACCTGCTGGTACCTGAGTTGAAGATGACTTTCTTTGTGTTGCAGGGGCCTCTGTCAGTTTTTTGTGCCCGGGCTCGCTGGGGTCCGGTACGTGTGATCGGCCTGCAGAGGAGAGAAGATGGGATGGGTCTCACGCTCAGAGGAGACTCACCCGTGCTGGTGGCTGGAGTGGTGCCTGCAGGCTGTGCAGCAGTAAGAGAAACTCCACTGACCTTTATGTGCATCAGTTACAGCAGACCTGCTTCTACAGCAAATATGAGATGAGATGAGATGAACAGCATCATAACAAGTTCAGTAATTCATGTGTATTAAAAAGCTTCAACACACTAATTTCTGACCACTAGAGTATATAAAGGACACACAAATAAATCTCATGTAAGGCTTTTAACATGAAGTTGAAGAGGTGGTGTCAGTCTAGCAGGAGCTGCACCATAAGTTTGAACAGTAGTTGATCTGCATGTGTGGATGATTATTGGTTGCAGAGTTTGCAATTGAAAGTGTATTGCTCATTTCTTCGACCGGTTTGTGCTTCATTCATGACTTTTACTCGTTTCACGTGTGTGGCATAGGAGGCGGGGCTAAGGGAAGGAGACTACATCGTAGCAGTGGACGGACAGGACTGTAAATGGGCCAAACATGGCGAGGTGGTTCAAATGCTAAAGAGCTGTAGCGAGAGAGGAGTGGAGCTCAGTGTGGTCACATTGCAGTCGCATGATACACAGGTGAGTGTGAGTGTGTGAGTGTGTGAGTGTGTGAGTGTGTGAGTGATGTCCTTGGCTGCTGTTTCAATGTATGCATGCTTACCTGTGCAGTGACCAAGCCATTACACTTGTGTGTGTGTGTGTGTGTGTGTGTGTGTGTGTGTGTGTGCGTGCAGCTGGAGAGGAGGGCCATCTTGCTGTCCCACAGCAGCGATAAGGAAAACACTCGGCAGCGGCTGCTGGGTGGAGGCGCTAAGGGCCAGAGCTCCGCCTCCTTGTTGAACTGGAACAGGAAGAAGGCGAGGGAAGGCGGTGGGGTCACGAAGAGGCTCGGAAGCACTTTCAGTTTGTCGTTTGGAAGCATCCGAGACCCCGAGGCCATGTACTGAGACGTGGCTGCAGAGGAACCACTCAGGGAATCACAGCAGTGGAGCACGAGGTACGATCAGGACCGCATTCAGCTGAAACATCCGCAGGAGCCAAAAACAAAAAAACATATATATATCTTTTTATTGCTACAGCACAGTCCAATGTCTGTAGCAACTGTGTTGGCTCAGCACATATGTGGAAGCAAACATAGCATGTAGAGCACCTTCTAACATTTTTTTAAAAGTACATTTGACCTTGCATGAGTGAAGGCCTTATTATTGCTGCCATGGTCATCTCAGAGTTGAACGATCCCACGTCTGAGGAGTGCTCTGCGCTGCCTTGGAGACAGAACGCAAGGATGGTTTTAGATGCTGAGACCGGACTCAATGCCATGCGGTTGCTCCTGCATGATGGGGGGGAAAAAAAAAAGAAGAGTGCAGTGATTTCACTGATAAAATGTGCGATCCACATCGGATTTTGGACGCACATCCATCACCACTCTGAGTTCTCTGTGATACAGGAAGCCACAGACGGTGGAGGAATAATGTTGAGAATTACTGAATTTCATTGAAGATTTTTCAGCAAACTACTGACACTAACATAAAGAAAACCAGCTAGTGACTAGTAAATGAGTAAAATAACCCAGGGGAGCAAATTAGGTTTGACACTTGAAAAGCAAACTTAGCATTTAGGTCTTAACAACACACCCAGCTCCTTGACTTAATTTTTTTTTTACATTAACATTACAAATACATATGTGTTGAAAGGGTGAAGCAGAATTAAAAAGTTCCATATTTCTTGTGTCTTATATTTTTCTTAAGAGGTCTCTGAGGTTACAGAATACTGTAACAGTCCCGTTTAACCATTTAGGATCAGTTGATACTGACAAAGTATCACTGATACCATCCTATGACTATAATGACTATGATACTGGATGTTCTTGGAGTAATGTTTGAGTTGTTTTAGTTGTCATTTGTAGATGATTAAAAAGCACTTCAGAGGTTTTGATCCATTGTTTTGTAGTCTTGGTACTTTCATGCACTGTGAATATTGAAAAGGACAAATAATGTAGTTCTGACTTGATGTCTCAATAATGAACATGTGAGAGGTTGGGAGTTTTTAAAAACAAATGTAATGTGATGCCGGGAGACCCTGCAGGAAAAGCATGCGCTGTCTAAAACGTTGCATTTTTTTTGTTGTATTGTCTTGTATCGTTTCCTTAATGGTTTCCGAGGACGGTCCAGCCACTGTACTGTATGTTACAGTCAGCCAATATTAGAAAACAATAGATGATGTTTGTGGTTTTTTTTCTTCTTTTAAATACCATTGTTTGAACGGTTTGTACAAATCTGATATAACTAGAAATGTGAGAATTGTAGCACATGACTGTTTGGTCCAGCAAAAGAAGATGAATGCGGTGTTGTTGTTTTTCGCCATGGCACGTCTTTTTTGTCTTCTTTCTGTACAATGTGTGTGCCACGGTGGTCCATTGTGATGAGTACAAAAAGCCGGAGGGAACAAACACGAGGATTTCTCATGTTTTGTCTTCACATGATCACAACATAATTGTTCTGTGATGCAATTAGTTTTCTACATTCATGAAAAGTTTAGCGATTCCAAAAAGATTGTAAAGGAGCAGGATTTTTTTTTTTATTCCCATAGTCAATAAATCATGTTTTGGATGTAAAGGAAACAAGTTTGTCATGTTGTGATCACAAAGTAACTTACTCGTCAGCTTTTCTGTACTATGTATTTGTGCGAGTAAGTAAATGTGTGTCGAGCCTGTTGTGAAGAGGAATATTTTTACCTTCCATTTATGTGTCGACTGAATCTCTGACCATCCCTTAATGACTGCATTTGGGGATTTGCACAGTATTTTTTTTCTCCATGTATGAATACAATAAAAGTGAATGAGCTATCAGTTTGATTCTGCCCGCTCACTAATAACTACCTCACAATTATAGCACACATAATAGTATATGCATCCGTTGTACTAAGTCGACTCTCAGATGTCAAACTGCATTTACCAAAAAAGCTAATAAGAGAACTGTTAACAATGTGCGGCCCAAATTAGTTTAATGCCAACGTGCAGAGGGAGCTGTATAATTTAAAACCACTAGAGGGCAGTAGAACATCAATGAAAGCAGACCGACGCACAGGCCAAAAATATCAAAAACATCTCGTGTTGAATCAGATTTACTGTAGTGCACTCTCTTAATCTGGGTATTTATGTGTTTTTGAATGTATTATTGGGGACAATATTGGTGATGAAGGAATGCTGTTGGTTTCCTTGGATGAGGACATCCTTAAGGAGATGGAGACCCACCTCACTGTCCCATCCAAACTCTGCTGCCCTGTCATTGGGCCTATGATGGACATCTAATGGTGTGTGAGAAACAACCTCATCCTCCTACTTGTTCCAAGGCTGAAATAAATAAAATATGTGAAGCGACAAAAACTATTCAAAGTTTGCAAAGTTGTTGAAAAGGTCTGTTGGCCGATGCTGCAATGAAATGGTGTCCAATCTAAGAGCACAACTGGTGTCTTGTCTGGTTGCACGTATGCACACTTCCAGGGAGTTGTCCTCATGCACCACAGAGCCGGTTCCCAAGTCTTCATCCTCAGCTTGACACATCTAGGCTTTGACACTTGAGACACTGCTGCAGGCTGAATAAATACCACAGCACTCTCCGAAGAGAAACAATGTGATGCCCCCCAGTGGTAGCATCAATTAAGACACCGGGGTTTGCACCCGACAGCGTCGCTACTCAAAACGCTCGATGGAAACACGACGAGCCGACAGGTTGCAGCATTTTATGAGTACAATTAGCTTTAGAATTGAAAGAGGTCTACCTCGCTCTGGAAGATTACTAACCCTCACCCCCAGTGGACACATTTATATCACCCTTGCCTCACTCAAATGTAGATTACATACCAAACTCACAGGACACAGACCGTGCTTTCACCAACTTTTTGACTGATAATAGATAACACGGTCCAATACTATATTATTATTATATATTATTATTCTGCATTAAAAGAAACGTGTCTGCTTATTCGCCCTGATGATTACATACATGAAAAACAAACATGTAGTACTTGACACCGTTTTGTGTTTGCTTGAGACTTTTGTATAAAAAGACACACCAAAGGCTTTTTTCAAGAAAAAAGAAAAAAAGTGTTGCAGATACAAAGATTTGGGGTTTGGAAGAGGATTTATTAAATGTACAAGGTTTTTTTTAAAGGATAACTACTACGCAAATAAAGTCCTCCTGGTCCAGTCTAACATGAGGGTAGGAAACAGTGGGATTTATTTATCATAGAACTGATGAATACCTCATTATTGTCCTGTATGCACAATGAAGGTGTGTAGCAGATGTCAGATGATCACGTCCCAGACAGAGTTCATGAGGAGCTACTGATCCTCTCTTAAATATTTATTTTTGCCTGAATCATAGCCGCTGCTCCCCGGTATGATGAACAGGTGTATCCTCGTGGGAAGTGCCGAGCGAAGAAGCACACGTCACTGTCACTTTAAAACGAACACCAACGGGTTCCTGGGAATCCGGCTGCAGGCGAGCTGGTTGGTCCCCCTACGATCCCCCGGGGGCCACCGCCGACCCCAAGCCGCTCTGTTCCAGCTCCGCTATCAACAACATGTGTTTGAAGTCTGCAGGGTGGTGGTTAAACGTCTCGACCAATCGGAATGTCTCCTGCCTCTGCGTACCGTAGAACAGCTGCACCTGATTAGCCAAGCACTGAGCCTGGTGGACGGTCTGGGAAGGAGAGGTGTAGACGGGTTAACGTGTTAAAGTGCGAGTCTTCCACCGCGGTCAATAGTATGTCGACACTTTAACATTACATCTGGTTCTGTATCGTTAAACAAGTCAGTCCAAAACCGTGAATATCAAGCTGCTGCCCTGGAGCCGCCCTCACAAGGCTTTCCATAAGCAACACTATGTAGGTCCATCAATAAGTGCGTGGCCTTCATGTGTGGGTCCACACAGGTAAAGGACTCACTATGAACTTGGGGTCCAGCTCGGCGGTCATGAGGACCACGCCCTTTTCATCCTTCAGGTCTGGGTAGTGGTAGAGGATCAGCTGACTGGGAGCGTTCTCGCCCAGTATCTGGACACCAACCGGGAGACAACAACTGCAATTAACACCTCCGGGTAACAAGAGTCTTCATAATGAGAAGGAAAAATACATTCCTCGTTATGAGTGGGGTTATTTCTCTCACTCACACACACACACACACACACACACACACACACACACACACACACACACACACACACACACACACACACACACACACACACACACACACACACACACACACACACACACACACACACACACACACACACACACACACACACACACACACACACACACACACACACACACACACACACACACACACACACACACACACACACACACACACACACACACACACACGCTTATTAGGGCCTTTGTAGGATGAAATAAAAGATGAATTTCTGAAACTGTTGGATTTTCTAATCTCAGATGATAGTTATTGTCCGTAACTTGACTAAGGATTAAAGTCTGAAAAGACTCTGTTACACATGCATAATTGTAGCTGGTGTACAGTGAAAACCATATCAACTGGGAGCAAGTGAGCTCATTGGAGAGCGGTGCCGCGAGAAGCACCAAGAGTGCCAGGCTTTCCCAGCAGCTTGTGAAGGTGCCGTGTGAGGAGGTTCACCTGGACGTTGATGAGGGACGTGAAGTGGAGCTCGTGTCCGGACCACTGACCCAAGAAGAACTCGTAACCCTCCTTCTGAGGCAAAGCGTAGAGGAACTGACGAGATGGAAAGAGAGGCCGATTAAAAAAATATATTTTGTTTTGCAGAATAAGTGACGCCTCACAAAAGAACCCTGATCTCACCATCTTGCACGACTTTGATCTGCTCAACATCACCTCGTACATCTGTGTCTGCAATGCAAAGGAGACCGGTTGTTAGATCAACATGTGCACGAGTGTGTTCATGGATATAGAACTGCTATTGAAAATACTTCTATTTATTTACAGGCGTCATTGTGCAACTGCACAATACAACTCAAGACAATGACATTTAGGGGGCTTTCTATTGGATCTGGTTTTGCAACAGAAACTAATCACTTGTTCCAGAGCTCACGATGAAACTGTCCACCAAAGATGTAAAATATGTCAACCAAAAAGGACTAACAGGCAGAAACAAACTCACAGGAGCACAACACATAACGCTGTTCTGCAACTAGAGGTACAAGTCACAGGAATTAGATTACTTCAAGAAAAGAAGCCTCACTTTGGGAATTCAAGCCAAGCGTGGGACACATACATAAAATCAGAAGACGGACATGGTAAAATAATAAATGTTGAGAAACTCTCTCTCTGGTGTTACACTTACCGGGATGACGGCGCTGATTGTGTCTTTGGTCGAATAATATTTCATCCAAAGCTGAGAGAACACAAAAGAAGGTCAAAACAAAAAGGCAGTTTCAAAATGGCTTTAAGTGGCGTCAACGAGACGACCTCCAGACTCACCTCAGCAACCTCCTCGCTCGTCTTGTCCCCGATCAGCTCCAGGTTGAGGATGGAGCCCAGTGTCTGGAGAACAACACATTTACAAAGTCTGTTACCAGGACCACCACCACCATCATCATCATCACCATCATCATCATCACCATCACACTGAAAACATTTCACTTGGAAAACAGTTCAAACAGTTCTGAGCAAAATGAAAAGGTAAACTGTTGCACGAGGAAACGTTTTGGAGTGTGACGAAAGAATAACAAAAAGCTACGGGAATCGGACCAAAACAGTCCATCGGTCAATTAGTCAAATGAATGTGACAGTTCTGATAGCTTATTAATCATTTGAATAAAAATAAATGCCAAAAGTTCACTGGTTTCAGCTTTCCAAAATGTGGTCCATCATCAATTAAATACCTTTGTTGGTGTTCTTTTTTTATTTAAACCATTAGTCAGAAAATTTGCTTTTAAGGACATCATTTCGGAATTAATGAGTTGTGCCAAGGCTTTTGTGATTACTTTGAGATTTATTGGGTATTATTTAAAAAAAAAAATTTTTTAAATCAGTAAAAAGTAATCCGGATGAGTCCTGAATGTAGCCATAAAAACGGGAGAAATGGAGAAGTAAAAGCAATATAATGTAAGATAACGGCTGCTGGATCTGCTCACCTTGTTCTTTGTGAAAGCTCCTGATGCGCCATCGCTGGCGGCCACCTTGTCCTTGTTCTCCAACTGCAAAGAAGGAGGCATCACATTCATAACTCCGGCAGAGAAACGTTTTCATTTCCAACTATTGAGGACATTTCAACGCACGCTGTTACCAGTTCAAGATGAAAGGTTTTCATTGGTTCAGTGATCTCACAATCTAGCAAAAGAACCCCCCAAAAAGTGCCTAAAATGTGTTTACATTTCTGACTTTAATACGTTATGATATTTCAGGACTTCCAGAATATGATGATGGTGTTCTCTGCTCTGCATTGAGCCGGTTCATACCTCCTGCTCCATGAGCCTGACGAACTCCGCCTGCTTCGAGTGTCCCAGCACATCCTTCTTGGCCTCGTGCCGGTTCTCAATTCGGGTTTTGTACTCCTGCGGTTTGGCACTGAGAACAAAGTCAGACCTCAGATCAGTGAAACGGCAGCAACTTCCAGAAGGATGGATCCGCTTCCATTTCCATCAGGTGAAATGAGGCAAATATGTACCCGTTTATGAAACCTGCCTTGAATACTTGTACTTCAGTTGGTGACTCCCAACATTCCTCATAATGACTCAGAGAAGAGTCCTCATGCTCAGTAAAGCCCCATACGACGAGTTTGTCATGTCACCTAACAACAAGTGTCTGGTTTAAGATAGATAGATGATCTAGTTTACATTTCATAATACCATGAAATGCATTATTAGTCTTTGCATCAAGGGTTAGGGTTAAAAATGTGTTGCTTTCCTTAATTGTGTCGGGCGGAAGTTTGATCTTCATCTAACAGCAAAAGGGGGAACAACTCGGTCCACATTGAGAAGGAAGGACACATTCAGCTTTCATTTAGAAATGCCAAACAGCCAATGAGCTTATGTTGTTCTCAGTATGGATTGTTTGTTTGTCTGTCAGCCGTTTGAAGGGTGAAGCGTGGGCCACGGTAGAACCAATTAAAAGTTGGAAAGACTGAGTTCGGAAAATTCTAGTTCTTGGCGGCTTAAAAGCATTCATATCTATATTCAAAAACCACAGTGCTGAAATATTCAGCCCAACAGGGGGAACCAATTAGTAAACCTAGATAGCAGGAAAGTGATCATCTTAGTTTTGTTGTTGCGGTTCAGAAGCCGACTTTCAAATCTCAGTGACACACAACCAGGTGAGTTCCGAAAAAGTTATCGCTTTTAAACAATAGAATTGTTTAAGATGTTTATCGAGAAAAAAATCCATACCTCTTCTGTTCCCTTCTTCTCAAATGTGAAGATTGAAACACTGGGAATTCAATATATTTGGGTTTGGAACTTGACCTAAATGTTGCACTATTTATTTTAGAGCCCCTAATGATTAATTAAGGAAAGAATCCAAAGATTTAGTTATAGCCAAAAGCCCCATCTGCAAAGCCATTTTAACCCCATCACTTGTGTATCTTAGAAGAGGGTAAACGAACTATTCCAATATATTATTTTAGGAAAGTGAAAACAATATTCGTGAACATAAGCTAATGTCTCTCAAAGACTCTATGGAGCAGTTCCGAATTCATGTATGTTTTATAACGGGAATGGACGAGCTCATAACGCATCCATCCTCTCATAGACCTGTCAATCATAGGGTCTGGTGTTAAATCCACGATACAATTGATGTTCTAATTAATCCCCAAGCTTCCGCAGAAGGTCCACATTTTGTGAAACCCTAAAAATAGAAGCAAGGATGTAATATCAGATTTATAATTCAGTCAGCAGATACACTGCTTGAGGGTTTAAATGTGAACCGAATGTCAGAATTTAGATTCAATACACTTGTCAATAATCAAATTGCTTTGAAATAAAATAAGATTTGGCTTCAGATTCGGATATAGCTAACTAGGTTAGCTACTGACCTGCGCAGCCTCTGGATTTTGTCCTGGTACTTGCTAAAATACGGGTTCTCGTCCAGTTCCGGCTCCCTCCGCAGCGAGAAGGCACGGAATTGCGCCGGGACAATCCCGGGGATCAGCGTCCTGATGCCAGTGGTCCTGACCGCTAACATCCCTCGGTACAAACATGACATTTGTACAATGGCCGCCGCCATCTTTCCATCGCTTCCGTCCAGCATCTGTGGCGCTCCGGCGGGGAACGGCTTCCAAACAATGGTTCCGACCAAAGCGACAAATAACTTAATTACGTTAGTACTGTAACCTCAGTTTGAATGGTTTTCTTTTTCCTCATGAAAACAAATGGTTGGCTTCTAATGGACTGATGGATTCTGATGAGCGATGATAAGATAGTAGGTACACTTTATTTATTTATCCTGAGGGAACCAGGAAAAACAGACACAGAACAAAAGCATTAACACACACACGCCCACATACGTTTAGCCTTTCTCTCACATATTTAATCACACTTTGTGTGATTTTCTCAATATGTGTCACTATATGCATGACATAAAAGTGAATAATTAGCTAGTTCAAATCTGCCACAGCTGTTCGCATGTTGTCCTGATATGTTGAGACCACTGGAGGTCACTATGTCTCTTCATTGAGAACTGTCTGAATATTTACACATGCATGAAAGCTGCTCCTCGCTGATATCTGAACACTGTGAATCACTGCAGTAATCTACCTCCACAAACACTGCTCGGATTGACAAATAAATAAATGAGCAGATAAGTAGGCTGCAGTAAACAATCTGCTCCAACTCTCCAGAGTCACTTACTGATGCACTCATCTTTTCCTCTGTCTGTATGTGTACACACACATACAGACAGAGGAAAAGATGAGTGTGTGTGTGTGTGTGTGTGTGTGTGTGTGTGTGTGTGTGTGTGTGTGTGTGCACGCACTAACAGACACCACGCTGGCTGTAAGTTTTATGACATGTCCGTTTCCCTGATGACTGTCTAAGTGCTTCTGTGTTTACTTTCCACAACCAATCATTTTCAATCACTAATCAATAAACAAAGCAGCTGGGCGCTGTTCCCCGTATACATCTGTGTCCCAGCAGATGATGATAGTTGGCGTGTGTGTGCATGTGTTTGTGTGCGTGTGTGTTAATGTGTGCATACATGGCAGCTGTTCACAACAACTCAGCACAGATATTATCATTGAATGTGTTACGCAAAGATACATTTTGAACATAACTTTTTGTGATATTTTAACAGGGACACAACTTGATGATTTATTAAAACTCATAAATACTCTGTTTGGCAAAGAAGTGCTACCAAGATCAAAATATTTGTTCAACAAGGTCTTTCAAAACAACTCGGACAGTGTGGAGTTTCACTACTATACTGCAAAACCTGTAAAGTATATATTGGCACAAAGGGAGACATAAAAGACAAAAACACTGCAGTGTTCAATTTGTCGTACTTCTATTGAAATCGATTCCATGAACCGATTTATCAACATACCAATTCCACCTCAAATTCAGACCCTTTTAGAACAACATGTGCTACAGACACCAAAGGCCACACAATGATCATGTGATCATCTGACATCTATTAAGGCGAAAAGTATAACTATCGCTGCAGCGGGGACACATTGAACTGAGTGCTGAGTGCGACTCATGCTGTGACTATTATCACTGTAAAGAGAGCTATACCTAGCTGTTAGCAGCACAGTCCTGCGGTAATGTAACCTGTGTATTGTCTCCCTTTTATTCCACCACTGTCATGCATACACGCTGTTCCCTCCCATGTGTCTCCGGACTGACCTGGCAGGGATTAAATTCAATTAAATTCAGTTTATTTTGTATAGCCCAATATCACAAATTACAAATTTGCCTCAGAGGGCTTTACAATCTGTACACATACGACATCCCTGTCCCAGGACCTCACATCGGATCAGGAAAAACTCCCCAAAAATAACCTTTCACACGGAAAAAAGGGAAGAAACCTTCAGGAGAGCAACAGAGGAGGATCCCTCTCCCCGGATGGACAGAAGCAATAGATGTCATGTGTACAGAATGAACAGCATTTACAAAGTTACATAAACACATTACATGAATATGACAATGTGATCTGCTCTCGTGCCTAGTTTGTTTCTGTAAACACTTGACTTGAATAGTAATCCTGTTAAAACAATGTGTGGTTACTTTTCTATTGTATCCATAAAAGCCATATTCTGTTGTCACAAAACAAATCTTGACTGAAGTCTTGCCTTCAGGATGACAGCTGTACCTTCAGTTTCAGTGAGACGCTGTGATCATTTCATATCAGTTTAAATGGACTTTTATGTTGGTAATGCAGGACTTTCTCTGCTGTTATTGATACGTTTACTCTTCTTCTCTATCTGATCTAACAATTTTGTAAATGTTGTATTATTATTTAGGTAAACTTAAGATGCCAAAATAATTGTTGCGTAAGAATTTGACTTTAAATTTAACATTAAAATCAATAATGATACTAAGGAGAATCTACACATACTTATACTTAGAAATAATACCAGCAATAACAAATCAAATCAAGATAAATTCATATCAAACAAACAACTGTTATGTGGGAATTTCACTAGAATGAATTCACGTTGTTACTTTGCGTGTTGTGTATTCCGCAGATTTGCTCGTGACTATGAACAAACCTCCAGATACTGACAGCTTTCTTTAATCTACTCTGTGCTTCTGTTCTTTCTTCCTTTCCTCTCACTGACCAGCTGCCCTCCACCTCTTCTCAACTCTCTCTCTCTCTCTGCATTCTCTCGCTCTCTTTGTCATGGGGGTCCTGCATGGAGGATGTATATTTTATGTGCGGCTCTGGAGGCTTTTACCATTAATTATAGAAAAACACTAAGCTCTCCATTTGCCGGACAGATGTTATTTTTTACTTAAGGAGAGAAAGGGGACTGTTCCATAATTCAGAGGTAATCCCGCTCACCAGAGAACAAATAAATAAATGAATAAATAAATAAAGCAAAAGCAAAAACCACAAACATTTGGTACACACTGCCCCTGCGTGCTCAGACATGTAACGCAACAGCCGACACACACACACAGATTTTTCTGTGTTCTGCCTTTAAGTGCCCTTCCATGTAATAAATATGGAACAGCTGCTTTATCATTTCATTTTTTATTTAATCTGTTTCCCCCAAAGTATTTCACAAAATCTCAAACACACAGACACACAGACACACACACACACACACACACACACACACACACACACACACACACACACACACACACACACAATGCTACCTTTTTTGCTTCAGAACAATAGATATGAAAAATCTTATTTTCAAAAGCTAAAATATATGATGCAAATCTGGATAATAATAAAAGGATGTTAACAGAGCAGAAATGAACACATTGAGCATTTTTAAATCTTAGTACATCATCAGAAACGTAGCTGAAATGATTGAAACTTGATTAACTAAAATTAATTGGTATCTACCTGATTGATTCATTGGTTAAAAAAAATTGCATTAGGCGTGTGTTTTTTTGGAAAACTTGGTTTGTAAAGTGTTTTGCCATTTTATTTATATGAAATGATTGACGGATTATTCTGAAAAATAAATCCTAAATTACTTGTTAAAGAACATGCCCTTACAGCTCTTGTTCTTTTAGACCCACGGAAGAAAAAAATCCAATCATTACATAATAACTTTCCAATCCACAATGAGATTCTAGTTCAGATTCTACAAAGATATCAAATATGTCAAGCTCAATTTTAGTCAAATGCGTGCAAAAGGACTCAAGCACAGGATATATGTGTGATGTTGCCTGTGTGGAAACAAGGAGATTCTTCGGAGATGAAAGAAAGCATAGATGGGGTTCTGCATTTTAGGAACCAGATATTAATATCCAGATTCAATCTATGCCTTCTGACATATTTTGGTTAACCTCCTAAAATCTTCATATTCACCTTAGAATCTGTTAGCGGTCTATAGATCCACTATTTCAAAAAGCTGTGAATTTATATCCTGCTGAGAACAAATTAAAATTGACATCACATCCACATCAACATGGCAGCTAACTCCACCTGCTGATGAAGCTCATAGGAAGTGCTACAATGTGGACACATTTCCCACAAATTTAGCCCAACATTTTTGGTACACTTTGTGATTTTTACTTGGATTCAAAATAAAGTTATGTAGGTTTAGTCTGTTTATTGCTGCAAAAACCTTTTAATGACGTAACCTGCAGCTGATCAGTGGGGTGTAACCTATTCTTTAGGGTCAATTGGTATAAAATGATGCACAAGACATCTCGTCTGTTTGACGGCATGAAAACATGGTGGTGCAATCACGGTGAAGTGTTGGAGCAAGCTGAAGCACAGTATACTGAATAAGTGATGTTGTTACACAGTGTAGAAAACCAAGGATTTCCCTTAACGTAAGGAACCATGAAGGGAAATCAAAATGCAAAATCCACTGTTCTGCTTTGTGTAGTCACAGCTCAGTGATATTTTTATGTGCAGTCTCTGTGAGCAATGTTGGCGTCGGTCTGAGTGTGGAACGTGTGTTTGAGGTTTGATTTCAAGCTTTGGGGTCTTTCAGGGTCTTGGGACCACTCACTTACCCTCCCTCCGGCAAGTTGAAATCGCACCCCTGGGCCAGTGGATGACCCTTTTCCACACCTCCTGCACACACACACACACACACACACACACACACACACACACACACACACACACACGGTTAAGCACTCACTCACATACACACTCTGTGAAAAAGGGTCGAGCTTGGCAGAGGAATCCCATCGTTTTAGAGCGGGATCCCATTAAAAGTGCATGAGTGTGTCTGTCTAGGAATCAAGACACCCACTCTGCTGCTCAGCCGATAGCTCTGTATGTATCTGTGTGTGTGTGTGTGTGTGTGTGTGTGTGTGTGTGTATGTATGTATGTGTGTGTTGTTTATTAATGCACAGAGTTATTAAGGCATCCTGTGACGGCCATCACTCACTTCATGCTGAATATATATACGATCTGTAGAAGGTTGAATGAAATCTGTTGTTTTTCAGCTTCATCTCCAGGTTTCAGATCTTCATGTTGATAATTAACTCAACCACTGACCCTGCATTACACAGGGACCATCCCGCAAACACACACACTCCTTTTGCAACTTGAAAACTTGATTCTTATGCCACTTATCGATCTTCTCTGTAAGGCGTACAGGAGCTGGCAAAAAGAAAAAGATTCAAACACTAAACCAGCAGCACACGAAGAACCAGAGAGAAGAGTAGAGATGCTGGAGGATGCAGGATTATGGAGAAAGAGAAGTAGCCATGCTGCACAGTCAATTTGCGAGACTCAAATTATTATTATTATTTTTTCAAATGAGACAATCTTTCCACTATGAAGGTCTTTGTCTTTGTTTGGTCCTGCACCTGCACGAGAATAAGGTTAGACGTGAACACCATCCACCTATTGCTTTAAAAGTGAGATTAATTCTAATTTTACCCCCCTAAATTGAACTATTAACTTGCCTACAGTTCAGTTGGATAAAAAAAATCATCTGTCAGATTTAAATTTGTCGAAATTCAATTTAAATAACATCTTTAGAACTATTATTATTGAACTACCTAAACACAGTAAAATCATACTAATATACCATATTTCTAAGTTGTCAGAAACAGTTAAAACAGAATTAATTAGTTTATATTATTAATATATCACAAAATACAAAATGTATTTAATGTAACACACCGAATATTTTAGTATTTTCAATGCACATTACATTGTGTAGATAACTTAATGTCCCGCCTTGTTTGTTACACCGCAAAGACCAAACAAGTTTCATGTTCTCTCGGATTCATTGTTCAAATTAAACAAAGACAGGAAATAAAACAAATAAACCAATAATACTAAAAAAGATCGCATCAGGGTTAGGGCCAGCTCGTTCATCTCACCGTCACCGTCCGTTTTCTCCTCGCTCCTCCGCTTCTCGGTGGAACCGGAGCGGTGTGACGTTCACGGAGCCGAGAGCGAGAGAGCACTGCGGCAGACTGCTGCTGCGGTCGCCGGGCTGCAGCTCCTCCTCCGGCCAGCAGGCGGCGCTGCTCGCATACAAAACCCCTGGCGGGGCTCTGAGGCCACAGAGGGGCCAAAGCAGAGCAGCTGGTCCACACAACAACAGCCTGACGCCACCGAGAGGTCACGACTGGCCTGGAAAACACAACGAACACCTCTTCCGGTTACTTTGCCGAACAACGTATTGCTGCTGCTCCTTCGTAGTTCCACGACACGTGGATAAAACAAAGGCTCACCATCACTTCTTATTCCCCTTTTGTTTCAGCATTTAGTTTACGTCTTATTTTCTCTCCAATGCTCCACTACCGTTCTCTTTCTCGACTCTGCTTGTTTCCTCCTCTTCTTCATGTCTTCCCCTTCTTTCTTTGCCTTCTTTTCTACTCTTTTATCTCCTTGTGTCCTCCACTAATTCATATATTTTTTTAATGTATTAGTGTCTGTCACTGTCCTCGTCCTCACTTGCATCTTACTTTTCTCTCCTCAACCTCTTCATAGCCTTCGTATTTTTCTTTCCCGTTTCCTTTCCTCACATCTCCTTGTGTGTCCCCTTTCCTCACTTCCATTCTTTCTTTTCTCCTCTCCTCTTCTTCCTTTACTTTCCGCTCCCTTAAAATCTCATTTTCTCCTTTTACTTTCTTTCTTTATAGTTCCATCTCATATTTCCTCCTTCTTCCTCTATTCCCCTGTTTCCTTTCCTTAGAATTAGTTTTCTCTTCTTTTGTTTTCCCTTCTCTCTCTTTTATTACAAATCAATGTTTTGTTGCTTACTTCTACTCGTCGTTCTTCTTGTCTTCTCAATCTGGTTTCCGAACATCTCTTTGTTTTTTCCTCCCCTCTCGTCTCCTCTTCTTACCTCTCCTCTCCTTCGTCCTGGCCACGCTCCAAGGACGGATGGAGGGGGAGCATCTGGAGCGCGCTCAGTGGCGCTGACAGCTGTCACTTTGGCTGGTGCTAATGCAGACGGGCTAACCTGAAATGAGCAGGGACAGGCCTGAAGCTCAGCGCGTCACTAACCGCCTCCTCCTCCTCCTCCTCCTCCTCTTCCTCCACGGGGAGAGGTAGCAGCCGAGTCTGTGGTGAGGGCTGAGGTGCAGGGTGCTGTGGTGGGTTGGTGAAGATAAGGCGGCGGATATAAGAGGGGTCAGCGGGGTCACAGTGTGGTTAGCACTGACAGCAGGACTCTGAAAGCGATCCAGCAGGAGCGCTAACAGAGAGGCAGAAAGCAAGACGTGGCAAGAAGGAGGAAAACGACGGAGGAAGGAGAGGGTCTGAGGAGCAGTGATTGAGGCCGATAATTTATATGGAGGATGGGAACCTTTATAACGAATTCTCACCACCTTCAAGGGGTATGGGAACTCATTATAATGTGTTTTAGATCTTGATGAAAAAAGGCAAAAGGTTCCCCATTTTAAGGTAAAAGTAAATAAAAAAATTCATCATTGACAAAAAAAAGTCCACAGTGTTAACAAAAATAATAATAACATCATTTATCAATGTTTTATCGACTACAGTTCTACATGTTACAAAGCTGTTAATACAGATTAACAATAAACATTCACAACAATGACATTTGGGATTGTAAATGAATGGATTTTTGGTCCAGATGCTCTTCAGAGGTCTAACACAATGATGCTTAACTCATATAAGTAAAACAATGAAAATTATGATTTGTTAAAAAAACAAAAAACATCCTGTGATGGGATCACGCCAACCAAAGCGGACTTCTAACTCATTTTGGGACTGCATCTTCCACAGTTGTGACAAAATCTTTCCACAGACAGTACCCAAAAGGCCTCTTTGTTAGATCCTGCTCCACTGGGAGTCTCCAGGATGTGACTCACACACAGACTCACAAGGTGAACACAATACCACTGTCACTGTTGAACATTTACAAGTTGGTCTTTAGGAGTAAAAAACACACTAATAGAATTTGATTTTAAAGGCTGCATTTATTATATTTCTTGTCACAATAACCAATAAAAAACACACACACACACACACACACACACACACACAGACAGACACAGACAGACACACACAAACACAAACCACCTGCCACCACTGAAATGGAGAGTGGCCCCCGTGTAAAAACTAGTTATCGAGCTCTGTGTTTTGTGAGAAGGGAAATGCAGACACACACCTTGGTTACATGGACAGCTGAGGACACTACAGGCGCATCAGTTTGTACCGTCTGCTTGGAGGACGCGTTCCACACATGCGCAATTGATCGCGAAGCTGCAACTTTCAGCGTGGTGGTCCAGAAAAGCAAAAACGGACGGTCGTGGATGTACTTGGATGTCCGCACAGAGCGTACACCCGGTCACCCGGACCCGAGCCAACTTTTGTGTACTTGCGATGGTGTGTAGTATAACTTTGGCTTTAGGCCTCATGGATACACACACAATGTGTCTCTGTGAGAAACATTGAATTTGAACTAAACTTTTCTTTTGGTTTCTAAGAAGACGTGATAGAGCTCATTTAATCATCTTATGATCCCCCTCACATTTACTTTGTTACCTGATTGTTGGGCACCCCTGCATTAGAGAAAGGAGATTGCATGAGAGAGAGAGAGACAGAGACAGAGGAGAGTAAAGTGCTGGAGGAAAAAACAACAACAATGGAGGGATAAGGATGAAGTGACAGTTGTGTCTGTAAAGGGACTCCTGCTCATTATAACGCCTGGTGTCAGTCCTTGCTTCCCTCCTGTATCTCTATGAATGTCAGATGTATGCTCACTTTAACTGCGTGTGTGTGTGTGTGTGTGTGTGTGTGTGTGTCCCACTCTGTGTATATCCTCAGCGCGTGCTGATTCAGCTCGTTATCTGATGGAGCCGTAGACAGAATGAGTCTAAATCTCAGCATCGCCGCAAGCTCTCAGACTGCTTCATCTACTGTTTGCACACACACACACACGCACGCGCACACACACGCACGCGCACACACACGCACACCGATTGGGCTTCAAAGGTTACACAAAAAAGAACAACATGATATTTTAGAGAAGTTTTTTATGTCTTTAGAAATGGAATACACTGGACACCGATTACATCCATCTGGACATCCAAATTCAACACTATGAGCATTAATGTGCTGCTGTGACAGCCTGCTATCCCACCAACTCTTCTGGTTTCAGGTTTTAGAACCCGATGGCTGCAGGGACTTGCACCCGTTCAGACACAATAACGGTTCAATGAGGTTCTTCCACACCAAAGTGAGAACACCATATCCTAATGGGGCATTGCCATGTTGAAACGGGATGAACACAAACGGTTAACTCATAGCTGGAAGCACACTATTGTCATTGCATGCTGGAGCGTTACGGTTCCCCTCCTTTGGCATTAGAAGGTGTAAACCAAACGGGGAAAAACAGATCCGAGCAGACAATACACAGCAGTTTGTGGACGGGGATGTCGGCATACGTTGGGCCTCAGAGTGAATATAACTGCAGCCAAAAGTACACCACAGTAACAGCGATGTATCAAGTGAAATGGAAAATGCATAAAAGCCCATAGGGACCGGCTTTTTAATAATGATAATACTTTGGCATGCGGTATTTTATAGGTATTAAAGCTTTATATTAGCCCTATGGAAGAAAAGAAAGTATCCTAAATATAATAGAACCTACGAGAAACATCATTTTAGTTTCAAAAGTCAACATGGAGGATATATTGATTTAACAGCAAAACACACACAAGGATGAGCAAAGCTATCAAAAGGGCACACATATTAAAGAACAATAATAACTCATTATCTTAAGTATGGAAAGGCTGGGAAGTGTGCTTGGTGTTGGAGTCTCCAAGACTGGCAGGAACGTTGGCAAAGAGCCAGGACAGCTTCAGAATAAGAAACCGTGGCTGTGAATCAATCTCCCAAGTGTGACGTCTTAAATCGATTTCCAACAACTCATCTCAGGACTCAATTCAAATGACAAAAAAAATTAAAGTCACGGCAGACAATGAACACATCCAGTGCAGGTTTTACAGGGTAATGACTCTCATTTAGGGATTATCCCAAAGTAAAAACGGACACATTTTTCAACCAACCCTTCTTTGTAATTGAAGCTCAGGGCCCGGTGAGCCTGTACTGGTGTTATAATCAGGATAATCTGCCTGTAATAGCTGGATTACAGCGGGTTAAGGACACTGTACTCTTTGTCAGAGACCTCCTCTGGATCTAAACTCTAATTCATTAACCGACTAATGCCCATTCGAGGCCTACTTAGAGACACAGAGGGACTCAGCGGAGCTCTGGGCAAAGGAGCCTCCGCCCAACGCTGGGTCCGTCATTACTCAGACAAGCATTGTTCTGACACACACAACTTTATCATAAATGGTGAAGCTGTAATTATACTATATTTTACATTTGCCAACAAATTCAAGAAAAGGCCAAAATCAAGTCAGTCTGGGTCTTGCTTCCTGTCCTGTGGCTCCCGTGGCTCTCAGCTCCAAGCCCATTGGTTCCTTATTTTTACTGACGAGGTTAAGTCACTGAGTCACGTGACATGTTATGTCTGATAAATTACATCATTTTAAGCCAAACCATGATGTTCTTTCTAATCCTAACAGTTTTCTTTTGTCTAAACCTGACCTCCACCCCCTGCGTCAAGACACGATGCAAACGGCTGTACGCCCAAGTTGAACTGCATGTCTCACTCAAACAATATTTTATACTAAGATTTCGTATATATTTGAAATAAAACCAGATACAAACAAATAGTGCGTGGCTCATTTTGTTAAATGGATTCTATTACAGTTCAAATTAGACTTTATGGACAGCAACTGATGGGGGCTCTGCAGACTTTACGCCAAGTGGGAGAAACACCTGATATCAAAATAACAAAGGCTGAGAAGATTGTTCCAGCTGAGGAGTAGAACCAAGCTGCAGGAGACGTAGGCCGACATATTGCAAAACAACGCGGAACAAAAATATAACTTCAACATGACTCAAGGAGAAAGTGAAGAGGAAAATCATGATTGAACAAGTCCAAGAAACAACGTGATCTGTAGCTGCATGAATCAGGAGTGCTGGTGCTATATGAGTCTCACAATACGCAACATGAATCTGAACATGAACATGAACTGACTCCTTGACTCTCCTCCTCCTCCCCCCCTCTCACGTAGCCGCCGGCCCCACCGTGAGGCCACAGGTCCGGTGTGAAGTGCACGCAAACATTTAAATATTTTAGACGGTACTCTTGCTCAGCCTCCAACCAGCCAACACACAGAGACCGAGAGAGAGAGAGGAAGGGAGAGAGAGAGAGAGGGAGGGAGGGAGAGAGAGAGGGGGAGACGGCGGCGACAGCTTCATAAATAGTCCATGAGGAACGAATGGCCCCTCCTCACCACAACCTGTCAAAGGCCCACAATGATTTATTGATTTCTTTATTTGTCACATAAAAAGGGAAACTCGCTCCTCATGTCTCCCTCTTTTCTTTTTTTTTTCTCTCTTTCTCACTCATCTTCTTCTTCTCGTCCTCTCTGAAAAAAACAAGAGAGGACAAATCGCCACTTGACAGGTTGAACAAGAGGGAATTCCCTGTGAGTGAGTGTGTGTGTGTGTGTGTGTGTGTGTGTGTGTGTGTGTGTGCGTGTGTGTGTGTGCGCTTGTGTGTGGAACACCTATGACTGCATCTGTTGATGACATTTCATTTAATTTCTGTCTTCTTATCAATATATGTGCACTTTATTTATATATTACTTATCAGAGCAAAGATATTAAGGATTTAGCCTTCCTTTCTTCTTCTTTTCAGTCACACTCTGCTCTCCTTTTGTCCATCCCCTTTCCTTTTCCTACATAATTCCTCTCTTCTTTCCCCCTTTCTCTGTATTTCCTTTCCTTCCCTTCTTCCTTGTGTTCTTAAATGTTCTTCCTCTTTCCTGCCTTTCTTGCATTGCGTGTTTATTCTATCCTTTTCTATTCTTTCCTGTCTTTTATTTTAATTAATTTCTTTCCTTTCAATCTGTTTCAATCTTTCCATTTTTTTTCTTTTCCTTTTCCTTGTTTTGTTTAGTTTTCTTCCTTGCTTCCTTTCCTTCCCTTCTGCTAGCCATTCCTTTCCTTTTGAATTCTTTCTTCCTTTATTCTTCCCTGATATTTGCTTTTATTTCACCTAAAAGCACACACACACACACACACACACACACACACACACACACACACGCATTCATTAAGATAGAATATGAGGCTCTGCAGGCCTACATTCAGTCTCAAAGCAGCAGAGGTTGACAGGGACAGTCGTGTGCCGCCGAGGACACCAGGTTGACAGAACAATGAAACATCTTCAGGTTGTTTTATTCCCTCCAGACACTCTCTTCTGTTTTAGTCACCTTCACTCTGTCCTCCCCCTCGAAAACAAACCCCACATATAAACGGCCTTCTTTTTACTCACTCACCCCTACTCTCCGCCTGCATGTTCCCTTCTCTCTGTCCCTGTCCATCCATCCCTCTCTGTCCCCCCTCTGTCTATCTGTCCCCTGCTTTCAGAGCCTCTCTGAGCGCTGGCAGTCTGTCGATGAGAAGCATTGGTTGGCGGCCGGCGCAGTCGATGACCCTGACAGTGTGCAGTTATCGTTCTAATTAAGATGCCACACTTGAGTTAAACCGCAGCATTAGGATTTGATGGGGAATTGATCAGGGTGTCAGAGGCGGAGTGAGACGGAGAGAGAGAGATGAGGAGGGGGTGATATGGTGGGAGAGGAGGAGCGTGTGGGAGGGGTTGGCATAATGTAAGGGTATTTGGAGTAATAAGCAGGGTTATGGAAAAAGACAAGGAGAGAATCAGGGTGTACATACATACATATATGTATGTATGTATATATGTATGTATATATGTATGTATATATATGCCCTTTTTCCGATTTAGTCTTTTGTGTAAAAAATACAATTACAATACACATTTTATTATTGTTAAAATCATAATTGGATGTGGACTTCATTTATCAAACATTTGTAAAATAAAATGTGAATAACCTGTTTTCTTTTAGCATTGTATCAATTTGTTCATCAATAGTCACTAATAAGCCAAATTTGAGCCTCCATAATTTTCACTGTGATGAAGCCTCCTGTATGTTTGTGGAGTCTGGAGACCAGCAGGGCGAAGGTTAAGATAATCCTTGATTCCACTTGATCACCACATCAATATTCTCAATGACAGGAGCTAAGTGTGTGTGTGTGTGTGTGTGTGCGTGTGTGTGTGTGTGTGTGTGTGTGTGTGTGTGAGTGTGTGTGTGTGTGTCCTCTGCCCACTAGCCTGACACTGAAAGCTTGGACGGCTTCTTACTGCTACTGTCTGTTTCACTTGAGCCGCACACCCATAAGTAGCAGAGCTGCTGCTTGATACGGAACATCAACCATACATTCACCCAAACTGTTGTTGCAAACTTTTGATTACACACACTAGAACAGCTGTGTTTCCGGATGCATACATATGTGCTGCAGATAAATATGAATGAGCAGCAGATCGCCTTCATGCATTAAAGTGGGTGCGGCGATGCATATTCACTCAGCTCACTGCACACATTCATTCACATGCATTTCAGACACATTCTCATAGAGGACTTTACTAACAAATCTGCACGCACCACGCAGTGGGCTCTCTGGCCTTCTGAGGTGGGACTGGTCGAGGGCAGAATTAGTTCTTGGCTGAGAAATTTTGCTCATGTGTGAGAGCAGCGAGCCTGTGTGTCATCAACATCAGGTCTGTCAATTAATTAAAAGAATACATTTCACAATGTAAAACAGACATGAGAATTGGCGAAACATACTTAAAGGTGTTTAATGCCTATCCACCTGCTGAGACGGACCCCCAGTCCGTGGCCGCATCCATTCCAATTGAGCCAGCGCACAGCCCAGTGCTGGGTCAAACCTGTGTGTCGGCAGGCAAAGACAGTTTTGCTGATCCGGGGGAGGGGGGGGATTTAGTGCTGCAATTTGCACTTGCTGAATTCAAGCTAATTGCTAACTGGAGGTAGGTTTCCGCAGCTGCCGCACACTCACTCCCAGTGAAGATGCCTCCCAGCGAGGCGAGGGTGTGAGTCGTTTCCTCATGTCTGCCACTCAGATTTAATCCAATAAACAAACTATGGACATGGACTATGGATGTATTATTGACAAGCCCTCGGTGCAGCTCTACTTCTTCGTCTTCTGAGCTGAGGGAAGACGGGACGCTACAGCGACTCACCATCGCCTCTTGATTAACAAGTGGTATTGCAAGACTAGCTGGTTGGCATGATCATTTCAGTTTAGAACTCTGCAACACAACATATAGACTTCTTTGACATCTACTGTGGGTTACCATAATCTAACTCAGTTAATAATATAAATTAATGTTATGATCAAACATTCTGGCCACATATTACACATTGAATCATTAAAAGCTAGCCTGCTCCCAGACCTCTGAATCACCTCTGATGTATTCAATGGCTCAAATAAGACTGGTGCTGTGCTTGTGGACAGTTATTTCCAGTTGTTGGAGAACCCATCAACCAATCAGAGCTTTGGAGACAGCATTAATAATACAGACGCCATCTTCCTGGCGAGCTAGCTGTGTCGGGACAAACATATAGCATCAAAAATGGCATTTGTGGGTGAGATTGAGCTCAACGCAACTGTGCAATTGTGATATTGAGCCACATGTAGCCTTTGCCCTTGTGTCATCATGCTTGCGTGTGTGTGGGTGTGTGAATGAACGTGTGTGTTCACTTGTGTTTGTGTCAGGTTTGGTCAATCAGAGTCCTCTAAGGCAGCTGTCAGCAGCAGACAGCACTCTTGAGCTCAGCCGTGTGTCAGGTGTCATTCATGCTTCCTGTCAGTGTTGATGACGAGTTTATCCCTCATGTGTTTTATGTCAATATGTCTTTCTTCCACTCTAAACACAGGCGTATCAGGAGAGACATAAGATAAACCTATCAACACGACGCTACTATCCAGATGTGCACTGACAGCTCACAATAATCTCCCATCCCTCCAGCTGCAGCTTTTAAAATGAATTTGCTAACTGGGATAGCCATTTCAGAGGATGGTTAACCAACATGTAGCGAGGCTGAATGTGTTCCGTATCACAATGTTTTCAACATCTGAAACAATGTAAATCGTAAATCCAGACTGCAGCACAACAAGAACTGCGTTTGCCATTTATAGTCTGTGTCAAAGGTCTGTGCCAAGAGCTTGATGGCTTCAAGTTGAGTTAGATTGACAGCTTTCACATCAGCTTTTAAGAACCACATGGGCAAATGCATCAGTCCATCTGAACTATACAAAAAAAGGTCAGCTGTAAAAGTGTCTGCAGCAAAAGAACAGAGAACTTTTCTCCTCTCCAGTCCAGGAACAAACTGATCGAATGCAAGAGGAATGAGTAACTTGAATGTAACATAGAGGAGACATATTCAATTGAACAAACCCTTTTTGAATGATCATTATGAAAGGAGAAGGGTTGGATGCAATATGACCCCTCATCTTGTCGTACAAGGCCGTTATAACCAACTTGACAACGAAATGTCGTTTAAATCGAAAATGTTCTCAGTAACATTTAAGACCCTCAAGGCTATTCCATCCATTGATTACCACTGATGGAGATCATTTACATAAGTATGGAAATGTTCAAGGTTAGTTCATGCTAAAATGATTTTCTGAGACCGTTTCAGGTAATCTTCAAAAAAATAATGCATTTCCTATATAACATCAAGGTCCATGTATGCCCATCTCCATGCTCTCCTCCTCTCTCTGACGAAGGGGAAGCGCTATCGACTAACCATCAAATCTCCTATCTGCTTGGTGGGCCATTTCTCCTTGTCTCAGCACTCCATACCTCCTCCATTATAGCTCACAATCTCATCTTGAACAGGCAAATGACCCTATGAGACGTACAGAGCGGGGGAGAGACAGAAAGAAGGGAAGGAGGAGAGAGAGAGAGAGAGCTAAATGAGCATAGCATGGTTTTAATAACGTCCACCTGCCTGGCACAATAAATGTCTGCAGGAACGATGAGATGGATAACTAATAGGAGGTGTGTATCTGTCCCTCGTGATGACGACATCACGGTACAAAAACAACGCACAATCAATTATAACACAATAATTCAATGCTGATTCTGTACAATTCAGCTGTGACTTAAAGGATACCTCTGGTGTTATTCTGTCTGTTTCTTATTATCAACATATCCCAGAAAAGACCTAAACCAACTGTTTGGGTAGAGTGAGAAAATGAGACCCATGATGTCCAGTTTGAGTATCCACATTAAAAGATAAATTTGACATTTTTGATGTGGATGTCCCATCAGTGTCGGTGGTATTTCGACTGCAGCAATACATTTCTCAGTGCCCGCTTTATTGAGAGAGAACGTTTTGTTGTCCTGGTGCAAAATCTGTATGTACTTCCTGGATCCAGTGATGTAGTTGGTGGTGAGGAAGAACTACAAACTACTTTGATGGATGCCGTCGCCATCGGTGAGCCTGTGTGTGCATTATTATGAAAGAAAGTTGTAGAGAAATTTGTGGAGACTTTCTTCAGGATCCCAAAGATAAACTGGAGTTTAAAGGACAACAAGAACAGCTGGGCCAAGAGGGCAGATGGCCATTGAGTGAGTATTTAGTCTTCTAATGCTATTGCAAGGATGTTTGGTTGTTTAAGCCTGCAGGCTTTTATTGTCAAAGGTAAAAACGGAAGGAGTGAAGCCAAAAAAGAGTTGTTGCCATCTTGGGTTTGGACTACGCAGCCTCAGTTTATTTGATTCTATTACCTGTAAATAATTATAGGCTACACTGTGTTTTGGCCGGGCTTCAGTAGCAATGCATCCTGGTACATGTGGGCACTGACGGTTAATATAGCGGGCACTGAGAAATTTGTTTTCCATCAACACTAAGAGGACATGGGGCAAACTTCCACATGAAATGAAACGTGGCGAATTGTTGTTTTGATTACTTTTTCATCAGACACGAAAACACTGCACAGCGGTTTATAATACAACGAGTTATAACCGCGTGACTCATTTTGTTCTCTGTATTGATGACTGTTAAGTCATACAGCAATGTTCATGTCTACTTGTTATGTCTGTTGTTCGATGACACATTGCGTTGTGTTGGGGAAAAGATCAGTTCAACTGTTTTCCTCTGCATCACAATCCTCGCTCTACCAACACAGTGGGCTTATTGAATCTTGACCACTCTAATTACTAAGAAGCCTAAATTGGCCAATTCCTCTTCTTCCCATCTCCTCCATCCTTTTATGCTCTTCATCATCACTCTCCATGTTTCTCTCGGTGGGTGGCTAACACCCCCTCCTCTCTCTCTGCTGACCATTGATCTCCAGTGACAGTGATGTCTCTCTCAGGCAGCACTGCGTTGTCCACCCAGGATCTCTCTTGACCCCGTCGGCATCAGTACCTGCCGGTTACCGTGACAACTACATCCTAAGCTGTTATTGGTCCAGCCTGCCAGCCTTCCTACTCCAACTCGCCTTCTGTTGGCAGCCATAACTCCTGGCAAATGAGGCTTATGATCCCTCGCCTCCTATGCCCTTTATGGGTGCTTGGGGAGACAATGGGGCGATGCAGACCCTTCTCCCCCCATCTCTCTCTCAATTGTATTTCTCTTCATCCCCCTCTGTCTCCCCCCCACCCCACCCCACCCCACACACACACACACACACATATAGATATAGATATGGCTCAAAGTGGTCCATCACCTCCCTCACCCCCTCTCTCAGATGCTCAGTGATGGATGGAGAGGCAGAGGAATTAACCTTGGCTTTATGGGGACTCCTCTGCCACTCTCCACTGCTGTCTGAGATCCCTGTTTGCCTCCATGACTCTTTTCTGTTGATTGTACTCTCTGTGTTCCTCTTAGCGAACGCCCCATGAACAGGGCAAATGACGCATGAAGAGAATTGCTTCCAAATGAGGCGCGATTTGTCTCTCCTCAACTGGAGGCAGTCCGTCATATACAGAGGACAGTAGCCACGTCTCAAAGCCGTGTTTGACATGAGATGACAGCGAACAAATGTGATACATACCACTGTATAAACATACAACTTTGATCATTTGTCTCAAGAATAATAAGGCTATATTAAAAATGATACTCTCCTGTAAATACACAAGCAAAATATTAAAAGGAAAAACCTGAACAAATGGATGGGGAACCATGCAAAAAAAACAAAAAGCGATGCTTTGTCTCTCATTAATAACGTCACCAGACTTCGGCTGCTAGAGAGCTTTGTCTCTTAAAGCCATGTTGTTTTGGGGCACTTAAATGACGGATTCTGTCATTTTCTAGGGCAGTGTCATTTCTACATGTACTATTTATGACATGAGGTCCAATTGCATACACAACTATGAAACCTGATAAAATAAATCGTCGAGCTCTTTGCAACGTCAGAGAAGATACATAAATAATCAGTCAAAAATGCAGGATGGCAGTTCGGTTCATTTGGTTATGGTTAGAGGTTGCGTATACATTAAAGACCGGCAGAGGAGCTGACGTCATATGACAAAGGGACTTGTGTGCAGTTGTAGCTTATTTCCATCATAATTTAAAAAAACAAATAGATATTGTTATAAGCCAGTCAAACAATGTTTTGAAACTATTTAATGCACACAAGGTAGTAAACAGTGAAGAATTTCAGAAACGCGAAAACCCTGTCACAGTCCACATTTGTTATTTTGCGTTCACCTCGTCCAGCATCGCCACCGTTTCACACAAACGTGGAAAACAATAAATTGCGAGCTTATGGTTTTCATCACTGAAGGCGTCGCGTATCACCAGCTACAACATGATTGCACTCCTGTATCAGTGGCTGCATCAATCCAATAACTGAGTACTTTGAGGCAGAGCGATCATTTCTGCTGTACATCCCTATAAAACCACCAGGTTGACATGTCACATAAAGCCACCGACCCGGCTCTTAACCCCTCTCTTTCGCCCGAGCCGACCCTCACGCCACCCCCTCACCCGCTGCTAATTCCAGGTAGTGATGGTGGAGTGGAAGGGGGGACAGAGAGGAGAGTGACAGGGGTGCGAGGGTGAGGGGGGAGGAGGTGATGGAGGTTAATAGTCCGTCTCCCTTTACTGGCCGTATAAAGGGCCCAGACAGTCTGTTAGTGCTTTAGTGCCAGGTCAATCGTACATGTCCCTTTGTATTAAAGCTCAGAGGTGACAGACAGCAGGAGGAGCAGGATCAGGGGGAGCTGAGGGAGGAGACAGGGCAGGAGGTATAATAGTTTTCAGTCACAGTCAGGTAGAGCAATAACTACTGCTTTAACATCAGTTGAGGTGACTGCATGACCAGGCTCTGAGGATATGTACATGTAAGTATTACCAATCATGGACAGCAGTGGGACACTTACTTCTATGAGTTTATGTGTATGTGTTATGTATTACACATTTCCAAATAGGTATTCATAAAGAACTATCCAATCACACACACTATATGTAAGTATTCTAAAGTAAACGATGGGATTCAACACTGGTTTTATGCAGATGTTTTCCCAAAAGTGTTTACCACTGCAGGAAGATAAGTTTTAAACAAGGGCGAATAAGAAATACTTTTGGTCGACGAGGAGTGAAAAATAACAAAACATGCAATTAAGCTGTTACGCATGCACCGTCATATCATCACAGCAATCTCACTGCTTCTTTCTGCAGATTAGTTTAATTAAAAGCAGATTTTAATTTGGGCTCTCCTGCAAAGTGAGTTGCAGAACATTGCTGCATTGACGAGTTCTGTTGTGGGTAAAATACACAATAAGCAATGTCGTGGATGTCTGGACAGTTTGTAAAGAACAAAAGTGTAACATTCTCTCCACCCAGAATTAAAAATAGTGCTGATCAGCTAAAAAAAGCTAATTATACAAACAATAAAGTGCCTCAATATCAGTGTCAATTACAAAAAAACAACAAAAAACCCCACCTTAGTTAGCAACTACAAACGACTACATACAAATATTGCATCTGACTCAACAACTACAGATAGACATGTCTGTGAAGACTACATTCTCTGGTTACAGTTGCTGTCTCAATGCAGTTTTTATGCATTAAATGACATACTGTATCTGGATGAAAAAAATTGGATTTTGCTCACATTGCTCTCAGATCATAAAAAAAACAGGCATGTCAGCATTCAGGCTTGCCTGGTGATGGGAACTGTGCAAAACCTGGAAGCAAAGAGAGGAAGAGCTGGAAAAAGTACTGCACAAACAAAATTAGATAAATGCATAACAGCCACTTTCAGGCTGCGTTATAAGATGAGCATCAGAACTCAACAAAACACGTTCATATGAACACAGCGCCAGCCATGAGCTCTCAGTCATATATGTTCATCATTCATATGCACTTCATCATCAATTAGGACTAAACAAGTGTTTTGACGCCTTGTCCCAAACTTAAATAAATGCATAAAATCAATTTTGTGTACACTCAAGAATTACAATAAACCTTTCTTTACCAAACGGTCGGTATCAGCTTCTGCTTGGACCACATTAGAGATCCATCAACCACTCTTTAGTCACTAATCATGAGAGTGTAGAGAACCTTATCTTAAGGAGTCTACGTTCAAATGTTGTACAATGTAAAGTTAAACGCATCAATCTGGTGTCATGGTCTGGGTTTTTGTGTCTTGTTTCCTGTTTTATTTTGAAATCCTTGTCTCTTGTCCTCGGTTTCCCTGCACTTCCTGTCCCTGTGATTCCCTTCACCTGCCCTCAGCCTCTGCCTCCTGTTTGATTGCAAGCCCCGCCCTCATTGTTTCGACCTGTGTCTCGTTCCCCTGTGTATTTAGTCTGTGTCTACTCTTTGTTCTGTGCCAGATCGTTTGTGTACTTCCCGTGTGTTCCTCGTCCTCGTATGAATTTTTTTCCAAGTATAAGAGAGTTTTTTCACCTCCCGTGTATTCCTCTGCTCCTGAGTCTCTGCCACTGCCCTCGGAAACGTTACTGAACGTGACATCTGGTGCCCTTTGAGAGCTAAAAAGCTTCTACATATATGAAGAACTTTGTGCTCTATTAAACAATTTAATAATAAAAACATCACATAGATATATAAGGTGATGACGCGGCAACAAGTCACACCCGCAAGGCATGGTGAACAGGGACCGTGTTTCAAGACGGATCGGATTGGTGGGTTGCCGGTGGCGCCAGCAGGATTATATTTGGTAGTAGGCTATGCACAAAAAACACCCGCCTTGATCCATATCTTATTGCTATAATGTTACTAACAACACAGCCATAAACTCAGATTAGCCTACCGCATACATTTTAACAAAGGTCGGAAAAACAACAACAGCCAGCTGAATAAAACAGCGGCTGAATATTACTTTAGGCCCTGAATATTACTATTCACAATAGTTGAAGCCAACATTAATTCAGCACCCCCGTCAATGAACAGCGACAAATACTAGAATGAGTGCCCTTCTTATCAGTAAACACAATGTGAAACAAACATCATCAACGTAAGACAATAAGTTGGTCTGTTGCTGAATAGTTGGAAGCTTCAAAGCTTCATTCATTTGATTTGATGTTTATTTGTATCTCTTTTAGCTTGCTGGTTAATCTTCCAAGAGTCCACATTTGAAATACTGAAGCACACAATCATTTATTTACAATATGTACTCTATATACCGTATTTTCCGCACTATAAGGCGCACTTAAAAGCCTTAAATTTTCTCAAAAAACGACCAATATATAGCGCCTTATATATGGATTAATTCTGGTTGTGCTTACTGACCTCGAAGCAATTTCGTGTGGTACACGGCGCTCTGTCAAAATGTTTTAGTACGACTTTGGTAAACTGCAAAGCGTTTAATAAAGTTTGACTGGCTGACTGTTTTGTTTCGCTTAATGCGCCTTATAGTCGGGTGCGCTTTATATATGAAAAAAGATCGAAAAAATAGACCATTCATTGGAGAAACTGGAGAAATTGCGCCAAAGCGAGGGCCGGGGAGGGGACTGAACCCTCCCACAACGTCGGGCTGGAAACTCACATACGCACGCACACACACACACACACGCACCCACACACACACACAAACAAAGAAAGACACATGTTGCAAAGTCCATGTTGGCCGATCAAGCTGAATGCATGTCAGTGTGTGTGTATGACAGTGAGAGAAAGTGAATGCTCGGTGCGCAGCTCCCGATTGTTTCAGGGAAACTCCAGTCCTGCTACATGATCAGGTGTGGCGGTTGGAGCTTGTCTGTCTCCCCATCAGCCTGTTACCGTGACGATAGGAGCTGAGCTCTGTCCCCTTTTAGTGTCAGCCCCGGCGACGTCCATGTCATGTCAGTCCAAACAAATGGCATGAGTGTGTGTGTATGTGTTTGTGTTTTGGGGGGAGCAGCTGAGTGGCCCTGGCAGTCTGTCCTTTAGGATCAATCTTTCCTGCATGACCTGCTGGCCCCTACACACACACACACACACAGACACACACACACAATTGAGTACCCTACTGTACAGTAAATGTACAGAAATAAGAGGTAAAATTGAATCTTTTATCTCACCAGTAGTTCATGATTAAGATTCATCCACAAATTTATGATAATAAATAATTAGCATAATTAATGATAGTTGCTAGATAGCTAGCTAGTGATGTGATTGAATTAAGTGCATAAAACATTCTTCTTCTGCATCACCACCTGTACTGGAGTAGAGGCAAACCTAATGTAGCCAGGATCCCAAAGACGGATTGCAATCAGATTGAAGATATGGCCAATGAAGATGCATTTATGTGGCTATGTGTAAATGAAAGGTCTCTCAATCATATCTGAAAGAGGCCGCCAATGGCAGGCCTATACCCATAGTCTTCATCCGCCAAAGAATCATCCGTGTTATGCTAGTAGCAGCTAATGTAGCCTCCTCTGCAGCAAAGATGAGCAGCGGGCTACAGATGTCTGGAAAGCTTAGTTCTTACTTACTCCACACCTTCAGCTTTTTTTCATTTTCAGCCCAACCGACGCTGACTCACGTGATGTAAATTGAGGAAATTTAGAAGACTTCATGCAGCTTCATACAACCCGTTAACTCTAAACAGACTCATGTGTAATTCCCATTGAAAAGATTGGGACCAAATGTGTTAAAGTTTGTAAATCAACAAGGCAAACGGACCAGTGTAGAGTGAGTTGCAGTGAAAAGGGATTTAGTGGATATGTAGATCTGAACATCATCAGCGTAGAAGTGGAGGAAAAGGCGATGTATGAAACAAAACCTCGCTTTATAACACCGGTCAAGGAAGGGCTGTTTCTCTCACACACAAACACACACACACACACACACACACACACACACACACACACACACACACACACACACACACGTAGCAGGGAAGCGGTGTGGCAGACAGGAAGAAGAGACAGTTTCCAAGACGTGGGGGGAGGGAGGAGCTGCTCTGCTATTTCCTGCGTCTGAGGAGGAGCATTAGACCCAAGACAATGTCACAGCCAATCACCTTCAACACTGTCACATGACTCCTCGCAGTTGGCCGTCTCGTCATGCTTCCTCCCTCCTAAGTCTTTCTGACAAGCCCCCATCTGAAGGACTCCACTTGTCCAAACACACCTTCCTCTCCTCTCTCCTCCTCCTCCTCCTCCTCTCCTTTTTTTCTTTTAATTTTAATTTTTCCTCTCTTCCTAACTTGCCTCCTCCTTCCTCTCTTCATGTCCACGCCAGCTCATTGATCTCTGTCAGTATTGAATGTCAGAGACACGTTCAAAGATGCTTTTCGTTCCCCATTAATAATTCACACTGCCTGAATCATCAATAATAATTCTCACAGAGCAATCATTCAGCTTTACCACCTCTCTCTCTCTCTGTCCCCCATCACTCTCTTTATCCACTTCCTGCCCTCGGCTATTCTTCCCTTCCACACCTTACTCCCTACTTAAACTCCTCTCGATCTGTGATATCTCTTTTTGCTTATTCTGACCACTTTTCCAGCCCTTTTATGTGTATCATCTCGTCGTCCTTTTTCCCTTGGCAAGGCACTTTTTCATGAAGTCGGCCAGTGCTTAATGGATTAACTAAACATTACTGATTCCCAACTTATTCTACAGGAACAACCAGTCGGGTTGTTTTTCCACGATTTCCCTCATGTAATAAAACATGAACTTTATTATAAGACTGGCAGGGAAATCCTATTCTGTGGCTATTTCCTTTAAGCGATAACTCAAGTCCTGTCAATCACCTGCTCAAAAATGAATGAGGATGGACTATGTGTCACCGGCCAGCCAGTGTATATTTACTTTAATAGATATAGTGGAGAGGAGGAAGAGGCGGAGGAGGACAAATAGAGGCAGAAAGCCTCCCTTAATGTACATGTAAAACTCTCCAGTGGGCCCATGCCAAGTGTAAGTGGTTGAGTGATATTGGCAAAGGGAGAGAGGAGGCGATGGAGGGAGAGAAAGTGTCAGATTTAGGCATTTTCCTTAATGCTATAAGAGCTTATTGATATTTTGATTTTCACTATGGTCCAGCAGGTGCTGAGGCAGCTGCTTTTTGCTCTGTCTCTTTACGAGTGAGAGATGTGGAGTTCAGCCCATCCTGCTCGCGAAAAACCGTCCGGAAAACTGTCTCCTGGGAATGCCACCACAAGCAGAGAGAGAGAGAGAGAGAGAAAGAGAAAGAGAAAGAGAAAGAGAGAGAGGGGGATAGATGGAGACGGGGAAGAGGGAGCTTTTGCATGCTGGGGAAGCTGAGAATGGGTCATCTAAGGTCTGTCAGTTTGAGGACTTGTTTGACTTTTATTTTTAGGACTCGTGGCCCCTGTCAGAGGACGAAGTCTGTATTTCCGAATGGGATTACTTTTTTCAGAAGGGCACAGTCGGAGAGAATATTTGCCGTGCAGAGATATGCAGGATCATAGAAAAAGAATAGGAGTACAAAGGATAGTGAACTGTTTAAAGTAAAATGACATTTGTTGTGTGTTGTTTGTTGTTATGGTGACAACACGTGTCAGGTGGGAAAGTGTTGTCCCAGCTTGCCGGGAAGAGAACAGATTAATCTAATGAGCCCTAGGGGCCGTTTGGACTCGAAGGCTGGGAACCAATATCAAATGGAACGGATGTTAGAGATGGAAAAAGTTTCCCATGTTTTAGCCGGAATAATTTCCGCAACGGAAAATAATTATAGTTTGATGGTGACTAATATATTTTTAGACTCTGGTTTTTACCAATAACGATAATAATGGCTGCATTCAATTCAGTTGTGTCTCTGATAATTAGGATTCTGAGTGATACAGTATGTTTGGGTACATCGTACAATTATTAGATAAGTGAACGACAGACTGATACATACAGCCTCTTGATTACATATTGAATCAATAGATACAACGTGAACTACAAAAGCAAATAAAATCAAAAAATATGTTTTTTTACATATAAGAAATACAAAAGTGAATATACATGACGTGAGCAATACAATTAAGCTGCAAGAATGCCATGCAGTATACACACTCTGATTGATACAAAATTATTTCACATTGTCCTTTCGTCTCTCTCTCTCTCTCTCTCTCAGTCCTGACTACTGTCTGACCTCAAGTGTAAATAAATACAAGGACTCCTGCATCTCATTAAGAAGAGGAAGCTCGTAATCACTTAGAGTCTTCACCCATCCCGACTCTCTCCAGCACACTCTTTAATTGAACCTACACACTAACAACCCTCTCAGGGATCTGGCCCTGTTTTCACAGTCTCCTCTCCCTCAGGAGGGGCTGCAGCCGCAGAGGAATATCACACAATACAAAAATCCATCTTGTCTGATTTAAACTTAACATGGATTGACACACACACACACACACACACAAACACAAAAACACACACACACACACACACAGACACACACAAACATACACACACACACACACACACACACACACACACATTTTCCCAGTCAGAGTGTTGGGGAGGTCAAGGAGAAACGGGGAGTCGGTGTCCAATCGACTCTTGAGAATGAAACCATCCTGCTCTGACTGCTACAGGGCGACAGTCAAAGTCAAGAAACTGAGTCTGAGCCCACTGTTAGTGTCAAGGAGCTGTGAGTACTGTAGACTACAACACACCTCTCTGTTTTGGAAGTGTGCGTGTCTACGTGGGGTGAGCAAAAGAAACAGACATGTAGACTCGAAAAAATGGCTGAGAAAATAAAAGTGGTTTCACAGTGAAGTTGGATTCTGGTCTCGTAACAACGGATTCCAACAGTGACAAGATGCAGCGGAGTGGGAAATAAATAAATAACATGCACCGCGAGCTTCTCAAAACAGTGCAGAATTATTCACTTGTGTCAGTCCATAAGCTTAGCATGTTCCAAACGCTCATATTTTCAGCAAAAGAAAGGCTAAATTCCCAGCTTTAGTCTCCATCCCTGAACACAATCAGAGAAGGAACAGGTGGGTTTGTTTGTGGCCGTCTCCTCTCTATTATTGGTCAGAACTGCGCTCTCCTAGCTCACTCATTGGCTGACCCTCTAAACAAAGAGGAGCATGGCTGACTGTCACTGTATCTATTCAACAGACAGTTAGTGAAGATAAAGAGAAAGATATATAGTTTTTTTTCACTTTATTGAACTTAAGTTCATAAAATCAAAAAAAGGCAAGAGTAAAGACAAGAGTAAAATTACTTAAATTACTAAATAAATTACTTGATGAAGTGATGTGCCCAGAAGCCTATCAGTAAACTGCAATATGAATTCGTACTTGGAGTGCTGTTTTCTTTTTAAATACATGTTTTGACCTCTCAGATCACCTTTCACTGAAATTGAAAACAGGTCAAATCGAAAAATAAGCAGCAGAATTGAACAGAATTTCTGATACTGAACAGAAAAATGCCGTGTCACTCATTGCTTAGTGTTATTAAAATAAGCATCATAGAAAAAAAGTGAACCATTAAAACAGTGATGGACTGAGCAGTATGTGTGCAGTGGTTTCTCAGGCTGTGGTCACTGAGTGCTGAAGTTAGGTTACCACTAAATGGAGGCAAATGGAAGGGGGCGGACTTGTTTAATCACAGTGCCACTGTGTAAATTGTAACATGATAGATGTAATCTTTAAATATATATATATATATCTGTGACCCTCCTTTTCTATTCTCATTCAGTCACAAAAGACAGGATGTACATGTTTTCTGTGCAGATGACAATACTAATATTAATTTTAGATTCATGCACATTACTAAAGTAACTTCTAACCTGATGGAATCATATATGATTAGATCACAAAAGACAACAAACCTGTTCCAAACACCATCAAATGAAGGTTTTAAAAGAATTGATTTGTGCTCACTGATTATGGCATCATTGTTATGTCTGTTGTTACACACAGGAGATGAAGTCTGCAATAGGTAATCACATGGCAGAAAGAAAATTACTGAAAAGAGGACAAGCTATGGCCATCATTTTAAAATGTATTTCATTTTAAATTAAGGATCCAACAATCCACTGAAAAGGAAACAAATAAAGAATTCCACTACCTTTTGTTAAATTGGTTTTCAGGCTGCTGTAAGTGTTTATAGTTGATTTGCTAGATTTTATGAACGTTTATGTTTGATGTCATATGCACACCCGGACTCTACCTGCCTAGAAAGTGATCAGCACTACAGAATATGTTTTTATTGGACTAAATTATATTTTAAAAAGATGTATTTAGTCTTTGCTCTTCAGTCTCCTTGCTTCACTCGGGGTTAACAGAGACTCTTCCACCTGTTAAAAGAAACAATTGATTTGTGTCCTGCAGCCCAGTGAAGCCCACAGGTAAGGGATATTTAACACCGCGGAGGACACTCTCACCTGCGTGTCACTGCTGCCTCCTCTGCTGCCTGCTGTGTCTTTGTCAATACATAAAGCATGACTTTAGGTGTGCGCATATACAAATGTTCAATTCTTGTGATAGACTTTGCTGCTTTGCTTTTAAATATGTTGTATTTTAAAGCTGCAATATTATTTGAACACGGATGCGCAAAATGATTCACACCAATTAAGATTGAATATGTGGAACATAAAACATTACTCCAAACTTCTTCTTCTTCTTCTTCTTCTTCTTCTTCTTCTTCTTCTTCTTCGTCTTCTTCAGAAAATTTCCTAGGTATTAAGATCTATTTCAAAAACCTCACTATTGAAAATTGCAGGTTTTCATTACAATGAAAACAAATGGTAATCATAGCCACATGTCCTTGTTGTTATAACAAAATGCTTACATGTTATTTTTCATTATATAACAAAAAAACTACTATACAAGTTTTATGTTAACAGGAAGAAAAAGACCATAAAACTTTTTTTTATTATTATTCTTGAGTCAAACACAACTAAGTTGGTGTTCTGGCTGCAATAAAAAAGTGAATAAACTTAAGAATTAATTCTAAAAGATGTAAAAATATAGACTGCTCAGGTGATAATGTAATATTATCTATAATGAGCAGGATTACATGTACAGCAGTGTTTACATGCAGCAGGAGTGTATGTGTGTGTGTGTGTGTGTGTGTGTGTGTGTGTGTGTGTGTGTGTGTGTGTGTGTGTGTGTGTGTGTGTGTGTGTGTGTGTCAGAGGGACAGGTGGTAAGGGATATCTAACACCTAAGAGGACAGACTCACCTGAGGCTGGTGCCAGTTTTCACTTCCTGTACTTATCGACACCTGCTTCCTGTTGCAGGAGGAAGTGGCCACGCAGCACGCAGCCCGAGTGAAACTTGAGAGAGTGTTTGCACCGCTACGCTGGGATTGTGTCGGCAAAAAGTCAGCCTCCGGATAAATTATGAATGAGAGTGATGGAGGGGATAAGAGGAAGAGGGAGGTAGAGACGGAAGGAGGAGGTATGACGTTATAGTGTTATCTTCTGTTTTACTGAAACAGCTGGAGAGCTGAGGGGGAGATAAGTGACACACACACACACACTAGTCACAGTGCAGTCCCGAATTTCTCTTTTCTTTTTACTCATTAAAGTTCTGTGTTGAAAATTAAGGGAAAGTAAAAAATAAACTGCACAATGTTGGAATTGTGCATGAACAGTGGGAAAGAAGGAAAAATGGCAGAAAAGAAAATATGTAAGAACAAGAGGATGGATGGACGCAAAAGACACACACAGAAAAATAGGAAATACGTATGGTCAGAAGGAACATGGGAATAAAAGGAAATGGAAAAAAAAGAAAAGTATCAAGAGAGCAAGAAAACAACGATGGTTATAAGACAGAGAGGAAGCTTTAGAGGAAATTAATTAGGAACAGGTGTAAGGGTAGATGGTAAAAGAAAGGAATTAAGGAAAGAGAATATGAGAGACAGAAAATGGAAAGTCGAGAGAAACAAGGATGAAAAGACAGAATGAGAGAAAAACAGAGAATGAAGGAAGGAAATTAATAAGGAATGTGTGATGCAACTGAAAGAAGGGTAGAGGAAAATGGAAAAAGGAGAAGAAAGAAAAATATGTTAGGGGGTAAGGACAGAGGGAAAAGGGAAGAAGGATATAAAGAGGGGAATTGTGAGGAAAACAAGGTAACTGATGAACAAATATAGAAGTAAGAATTAAAAAAATACATAAGAAAGACGTGTAAGGATAGAAATACGTAAAAAAAGGTGGAAAGAAAGAAGAAAAGAAGTATGGGAAAGAAGTGAAGGAAAGAATAAAGGAAAGAAATTATGAATAAAGGAGACAATTAAAAAGTGTGTAAGGACGTAATGGAATGCTGGATGTAAAAACAAAAGGAAAGAAGAATAAAGGCTGGATAGAAAGAGAAAAGGAGTAGACAGAAGGAAAAAAAGTGATTTAGCCATATGCATCTCATTCTATGTAAAATATGTGTCATTCACTGGTACTTTAAAGCTGCACTTCAAGCACAGCACTTGAGTAAATGTTGGTCGTGGCTTGTCACCAGCGTGGTCGTGCGCCACACAGCCTCAGCGCTCCAGCTGCTCCTCATCTGTGCCGACGGATGCGTCCTGTGACCCGGTGTTGTTTTCACACAGGGAGGGAGGACAGACTGCGCGAAGGGAGTTGAGTTAAAAAGAACCCCCCTCATTTGATCCATAATTGATCGCCTTCATATGAGATGGCTGGTGAGTAGAAAACAGAGGGAGTCTGATCTCGATAACAAGCGCACCACCCCGCGTCGTGACGGCTGTGCGTGACCGCAGGTTGGAGAGAGGCGAGCAGTGAGAGCGCCTCGCTTCCATCTCTTGATGTTTTTCCCCTCTTTTCCCTTTTAATGAGTGTCAGAATGCATTTTTTTTTTAGGGAAGAGGGGAGGGAGGGTATGGGAGATGTGTGGGGGATGTGTGTGTGTGTGTGTGTGTGTGTGTGTGTGTGGGGGGGGGGGGGGGGGGGGGGGAGGGAACAAAACAACATGAAAGCAGAAAAAGACCAAAAGAACAAGCGTTTCCGGTAAAGTGCTTACAGAGCGTTTATAGCAAGTTCCGCAGACACACGGTTGAGCGCTGATGTAGGGCACAAGCCCACAAGTCGTGGGGGGGTGGGGGTGGGGGGGGGGGGGGGGGGGGGGTGTATCGCATTGATTAGAGGCACACAGCAGGAACAGAGAGAGGGAAACACAGGTGAGCACCATGGTGTACAAGCAATTATAACATAGTTGTATCTTATTTGTGTGAGCTTCTCACCATTTCCTCCTGAACGGTGGCCCGTCGAGGCTTAAGAGAAATGACTGGTGATGTTTTCTACATCTTATGGTCAACAAAGAAGCAACTATGGACGTGTCCACGAACAAGTATTGTCTTTGTGTCAACGCCTGACATATTCTCTGCCACAGAGCTCCATTGTTGTACAAATAACACTGAGCACTATATCTTCATTACGATGTCCATGGAAACCGTTTTTATTGAATCAGGCCCAAATGCACCATCTTGCCAATAAGACCCCAGAACAGCACTGGGCCGTGACGCACATTTGGTGTTGTGGCCACACTTGCTATTGAAGGATTACGCGACCACGTGGCCCAAATACTCTTTTTCCAACTCACAAGAAACAGTTTTCTGAGCGTCACCAATAGCCCAAAATGACACATGATGGATATTTTAAGAATTTGGTCGTCAGTAGAAACCAATGGCACGAGGCAGGGAGTCCGAAAGTATTGATCTTCTCATGGGATCGTTTGACAATAAGACCAAGTATGGTATCATAAGTATTGTCATATGAGGAGTTCTCACTGATCCAAACAGCTGTCATCATGACAAACCCTCTCGGCTTCCTCTCTCTCCACGGGCTGCAGTCAGAAGAATTTGTTTACCTCCCCTCTCACAAAGATGGAGTGAAGAAGAAAGAGCCGTGAAACAAAAGGCTAATGGCCCATCCTATAGATGAGGTGATTGCGCTTTAAAGCCATGAGTTGTTATTAATAAAACAGCAGAAGCTGTCGTAGCACGCGTTTCTTCCTCGACAGGACAGCAGCGAGGCGGCTCATGTGATCTCAGCATCGGGCCTCGCGAGGCACAATAGATTTTTTCTACACAACTAAGGTGAATGATGAACACGGGCGTTAACAGATCACAACAAAATGCCAATAAAGAGACAAAGAGAAAATATTTTAATGGCTCCTTTCAGTAAACAAGAAGCCCTGCGTCTTCTTCATCCCCCCCCACCTCCCCCACCTGTCCTCTCCTCTTTCCTCTCATCTCCCTCTTCTCCTCCTCCACCTGTCTGTTCTCGCAGACTGCCGCTGACTGCCGGAGACGCCGCCGAGCGATGAGCTCTGACTGCGAGAGCGGCTGGTTCGGGACGCTGGGTCGTTGTGACAAGCGCTGTCCCGGCCCTGCATCGCCCCGTCTCCGCGGTGACGCGGAGTTTGTGGCGACTGGGCCGTCTCCATGGTGACAGGGCAGTCAGAGGCTGTTGGGCTGGTAAGAGAGGAAACACCTGCCTGTTTCCTAGCTGGTGCTGGGAAGTCTTGGAGACATATGGTGCATTACAGGTGACTCGGAAAGTCACATTAGTCCCATTTTTTTAAAGCGCAGAAGAAAACCAAGCGTAACACGCCAAACATTAAAAAAGCAATTATATTATTGGTGAGATATGGTAGGCTATATGTTGGTAACTCCAATCCATAACGTTATCAATTTGAGAAGAAGGATGTTTTTTTTTTAAAGCCACTAAAACAAGAAAAGGAATTTAAGGAAAATGGAAAGAAGACAGGAAAGAAGGGAAGTAATAGGGAAATAATTAAACAACAGTAGGAGGAAATTAAGAAGAGAAGGAACGACAATAGAAGTTAAGGGTGACAGAAATAAAGAAACCAATGGAAAGAAGAAAATAATCTTAGGAAATAGATTAAAGAAAGACAGACAGCAGAATGAAGGGAAGGAACATGGAAAGTAATGAGGAAATAATAGAAACCAAATAGGAGAACAGAAGGAAGAAATCAAGAAAAGAAGGAATGAAAGACGTTAAGATGAACAGAGACAAGAAAACATAAAAATAATTGATTTCCACCCCAAACACAAGCCATATGTTCAAAACCCAACATAGGACTGAACTGAATCACAGCCACATACACATAGCAGCCAGCAAGCCTTTATACCATTCATTCAGTCCTTTAGCAGATAGTCAGTACATAATAGAAAGCTGCAAAGTGACAGTAAATTCAGCTTGATTGAGCACCAAATAAAATAAAGGTGTCACCGCGACGCCACCAGAGAACCATTAGATAAATGCAAAATAAAGCCATAAGTGCCATAATCACCAGTGTGCAATTAAATATGAAATGAAAATGTCAGAGGAATAGACACCAAATGGCCATAACTGCTGTCCCATATCAGCATCGCCAGGCCGGAGCAGTAAAGCTCATGTTTGTTCGCTCCTCTCCATCTTACTGGTGTGTTTTTACGGTCAGGGCTCAATCATATACATTATCTTAACGATGAAGGTAATTAGACAGCGGGCTGCAGGGATGATTTAGCCAGACCAAAACATACTGAATGAAAGTGGACTGGACTGGAGGGGTCCGGAGGAGAAGACGGAGGAGAAAATCAGAGAAAACTGGGCGAGAAGGTCAATTGATCTGCACGTCATAAACAGCTTGGGGTCAGAATCATGAGCTGCTCTTTGGGTTGGTTAATACAATTAGTCTGACTTTGCCCTGTGGCTTCATAAGCATATAAACACCCCCCTGTGGCCCTGTATTAATACACCAGGCGATATCAATGAGGATAAACCACAGAGCTGTGTGTGTGTGTGTGTGTGTGTGTGTGTGTGTGTGTGTGTGTGTGTGTGTGAGAGAGAACAAGCAGGTGGAGTAATGATTAGATTTCCATTAGTTAAAGGGGTAATAAACACCCAGTGTGTGTGTGTGTGTGTTCACGTGCATACGGGACTGTCTGTGTGTGTGTGTAGTAAGAGGTGAATTAAAAGCGCATTGACTATGTGGCAGCTCATGCTATATATTAAGACCAGGCACAGCCAGCTTGCCAGCGGCTTAAGCTAGAGGACCTATTCATCTTCTGCCGAATGCTCCCCCCCCCCCCCTCAATAAAACCCCGGCCCCCACACGCCCACATCCCACTCCACCTAAGCGTAGACCCCTCCCCTTCGTACACAAAATCAAATTAATTAACAATGCTAAGATCCGACACTCATTAATCTATTCACAGTGGTCAGCTAAAAACAAGGCAGGCAGGGAATAAGTTCGGCCATGGCCGTGATCGGTGCAGTGAAAGGACAACGTCGTTCTTGTCGGGTGTAATTTTAATCGTTTTTGGGACGTTTGGTCTCCTTTTTGAAGTTTCCACAATCTTTAGAGACAGACAATGCGGTGACACAGCCTGAGACAACGTTAAATCTGTTGCCTTGCAAAGCTTTACTTAAAGTTATTTTTTTACCTTACTCTATGTTTGATGTCTTTTGGTGCAATCGATGCAGATAATTGACAGTTTGCGTGTGTTGGATTGTCGGATTAAATTGGACTTCAAGGTTCTCAATATGAAATTCAGAGAAAAGCGTTTGCCTCAACGCGGCTCAATGCCAACAACAGAGCCGGCGGCTAGAAGCTAACGGGGCTAGAAGCTAACGGGGATACGAGCGACAACCTGTGCAAAAAAACGGAAATGGATCACAGTGCAGAGCGGCGGCCAGGAGCTAACTAGTGGGACGCGCTCAAGTGCACTAACATGCACTAAAAGATCCCAGACGGCCAGCCCGTCTGGCTATGTAAACGAGGCACAGAGAAGCCCGTACTACAACACAGACTCCCTCTGTGTACTACAACACAGAGGGAGTCTACAGTCTACGCAGACTGTAGACTGTAGAGGAAACACTTAGCGGCTAGTGGCTAGCGGCCTGCAATAGCACCAACCTGGCTCTCAAAAAAGCCATGTCCTTCATTATGCCTAACTTTAAGTCTTAATATAATCTAAATGGGTAAATTATATTTTTTTTAAAACACCCCCTCTACATTTGCCAGAAAAGACAAAATAAGCTAAAGTTGGGCATTTCAACACGGGGGGGGGGGCTTTATACTAACCTGTAGCATTATATTTAACTTATGAACATGACAGAAGTATTGATTTTAGATTTTCTCATCTGCTTTCAGCAAGAAAGTAAAATAATCATATTCCTTTAAAGTAATAATCTGCATTATTTTATTCTTGGTTTATTTGGTCACGCCTGTGGTTACTAGTGGTAACTGTATGCATCGACAGTCATCAATGAGGCCCACAACCAGCTGTCTATCTTACATTAAATATGACCATGCAGAGTTGTTCTTCCCTTCTGCATCAGTTTAGTTGAATGTAGATACATAAGTTGAATCAAACACTGAAAAAACAGTTACACACACAACACAGATAACAAACTGCGAGAGAGAGAGAGAGAGAGAGAGAGATACAAAATTGACTGATGCTGAAATAATGCTGTCAAAATGGTGCTTGATGCAAAAATAATCTAAAGGATGACACTCCTAATTGACTAATATTATATAAAGCTATAGAATTAC